>NW_027490475.1:0-198395 GCF_050948175.1 Xylocopa sonorina
ATACTTCGCAATGAATATTATATTTCATCATGATACATAGAAAGGAGATGCGATATCTCGTTTTATGAAGCATTGGAACTCTATTGCTTCGACACGTAGACATCTACAATCGCTATTTCCTAGCAGGGAAGTGTCGCATTTACATTCTTCTGAAGTGAAAACGAGGTATACATGAGACTTCGCAATGAATATTATATCTTGTCATGACACATAGAAGTGAGATGCGACATCTCGTTTTAGGAAGCACAAGAACCCCATTGTTTCGATACGTATACATCTGCAAACCCTATTTTCCAGCATGGAAGTGTCGCTTTTATATTCTTTTGAAGCGAATACGAGGTATACACGGCACTTCGCAATGAATCTTATAACTTTTCACGAAACATAGAAATGAGATGCGATATCGTGTTTTAAGAAGAATTAGAAATCTATTGCTACGATACGTAGACATCTCCAAACGCCATTTCCTAGCAAGGATGTGTCGCATTTACATTCATTTGATGCGAATACGAGGTATACATGACACTTCGTAATGAATATTATATCTTATCATGAAACATAGAAATGAAATGCGATTTCGCGTTATAAGAAGCATGAGAACTCTATTGCTTCCATACGTAGAGATCTGCAAACGATATTACCTAGCAAGCAAGCGTCGCATTTTCATTCTTTTGAAGAGAATACCAGGTATACATGACACTTCGCAATGAGTATTATATCTTATCATGAAACATAGAAGTGTGATGCGACATCTCGTTTTAAGAAGCACTAGGAATCTATTGTATTGATACGTAGACATCTGGATACGCTGTTTCCTAGCAAGGAAGTTTCGCATTTACATTCTTTTGAAGTGAATACGAGGTATACATGATACTTCGCAATGAACATTAGATCTTATCATGAAACATAGAAGTGAGATGCGAAGTCGCGTTTTAAGAAGCACTAGAACACAATTATTTCGATGCGGAAACAACTGCAAACGCGATTTCCTAGCATGGAAGTGTCGCATTTACATCCTTTTCAAGTGAATACGAGGTATGCATGACACTTCACAATGAATATTATATCTTATCATGAAGCATAGAAATGAGATGCGATATCGCGTTTTGAGAAGCATTAGAACTATATTGCTACGAAGCGTAGACGTCTGCAAACGCTATTTCCTAGCGAGGAGGTGTCGCAGTTACATTCTTTTGAAGTGAATACGAGGTATACATGACACTTCGCAATGAACATTATATCTTATCATGAAACATAGAAGTGAAATGCGATATCGCGTTTTAAGATGCATTAGAACTCCATTGCTACGATACATAGACATCTGCAAACGCTATTTCCTAGCAAGGAAGTGGCGCATTGACATTCTTGTGAAGTGAATACCAGGTATACACGACACGTCGCAATGAATATTATATCATATCATGAAACATAGAAGTGAGATGCGACATCTCGTTTTAAGAAGCACTAGAATTCTATTGCTTTGATACGTAGACATCTGGATACGCTATTTCCTAGCAAGGCAGTGTCGCATTTACTTACGTTTAAAGTGAATACGAGGTATACGTAACACTTCGCAATGAATATTATATCTTATCATGAAGCATAGAAATGAGATGCGATATCGCGTTTTGAGAAGCATTAGAACCATATTGCTACGATGTGTAGACATCTGCAAACGCTATTTCCTAGGAAGGAAGTGTCGCATTTACATTCTTCTGAAGTGAATACGAGGTATACATGACACTTCGCAATGAATGTTATAACTTATCACGGAACATAGAAATGAGATTCGATATCGCGATTTAAGGAGCATTAGAACTCTATTGCTACGATACGTAGACATCTACAATCGCTATTTCCTAGCAAGGAAGTGTCGCATTCACATTCTTTGGAAGTGAGTACGAGATATTCGTGACACTTCGCAATGAATATTATATCTTATCATGAAACACTGAAGCGAGATGCGACATTTCGTTTTAAGAAGCACTAGAAATCTATTGTTTTGATACGTAGACACCTGGATACGCTATTTCCTAGCAAGGATGTATCGCATTCACATTCTTTGGAAGTCAGTACGAGGTATACATGACACTTCGGAATGAATATTATATCTAATCGCGAAACATGAAAATGAGATGCTAAATCGCGACTTAGGTAGCATTAGAAATCAATTGCTACGATACGTAGACATCTTAATACGCTATTTCCTAGCGAGGAAGTGTCGCATTTACATTCATTGGAAGTGTAGACGCGGAGTACATAGCACTCCGCAACGAATATTATATCTCATCATGAAACATAGAAAAGAGATGCAATATCTCGTTTTAAGAAGCATTAGTACTCTATTGCTTCGATACCTAGACATCTGCAAACGCTACTTCCATGCAAGGAAGTGTCGCATTTACATTCATTTGAACTGTGTGCGAGGTATACATGACACTTCGCAAGGAATTTTATATCTTATCATGAAACATAGAAATGAGATATGATATCTCGTTTTAAGAAGCATTATAACTCTATTGCTACGATACGTAGACATCTGCAAACGCTACTGCCTAGCCTGGAAGTGTCGCATGTACATTCATTTGAAGTGTAGACAAGGAATACACAAAACTTCGCAATGAATATTATATCTTATCATGAGACATAGAAATGAGGTGCGATATCGCGTTTTAAGAAGCTTTAGAACTCTATTGCTACGATACGTAGATATCTGGCGGCGCTATTTCCTAGCAAGGATGTGTCGCATTTACATTCTTTTGAAGTGAGTACGAGGTATAAATGACACTTCGCAATGGATATTATATCTTATCATGAAACATTGAAATGAGACGCGATATCGCGCTTTAAGAAGCATTAGTACACTATTACTTCGATACGTAGACACCTGCAAACGCTATTTCCTAGGAAGGAAGTGTCGCATTTACATTCTTTTGATGTGAATACGTGGTATACACGACAATTCGCAATGAATGTTATATCTTTTCATGAAACATAGAAATGAGATGCGATATCGCGTTATAAGAAACATTAGAACTCTATTGCTACGATACGTAGATATCTGGAGACCCTATTTCCTAGAAAGGAAGTGTCGCATTTTGTGACGTCAGGCGTACCGCCTGCCACCCATCAACCTCCTCGCACCCCCCAGCATCAACCCCTGGACGCATGCAACCAGCCAAACTAGTCTGCAGAACCAGCAACTGGAAGTGTTCGCGCGCGCATACCTGCACGCGCTCACTCACACCGAGTTCCGCTGCCTCACTCGCACCTCCGAGTATACGTTTCTCGCTCGTAGCGGGCACCAGTGTCTCACTCGCACCACCGATTATACCTGTCTCGCCCGCACCAAGGACGGTAGCCCTATCTCCCTCGCACCGAGGATTCCGTCCTGCAGGAAGACGTAGCCGCAGCCCATCACCTGAATGGGGTCTTTTCCAATTCCGGGAACAGGATCTGTTAGAACCTATATATTACTTCTAAGCTAGGACATACATACCATATCATGACTCATATATAAGAATTCCTAGATCTATGTTACACTAAGTAAGATGCGTCCGGCCAGCGGCATGCGCCGCTAGCCCCACCACGAGCCGCGAGTCCCCACTCGCTGGACCGCGCGCTCTCCGCCTCGAGACGCGAGTCCCCCACTCGCGGGACCGCGATCTCCCTAGCACGAGCGTCCGCAACCGTAGCGCCCCGCGAACCGAGGAGGTCAGAGACGCGTCACCAAAGCACACACTCTGACTCGAGATCTCCTACCGAGGAGTCGAAACCTCTAGTTCTAGATCGTTAGACACCTCATTGTGCGGTTCAGGCATCGTATTTCTATTTCCATTTTAACTTAGTCTTAGTCTGAGAATAATTCCAGTTCTTGTATACTTTAAACCTAGAATATATTTTATTTTTACTTTTGCTATATCCAAGTACAAGTTCTTTTACCAAGTCTACTATTTCCACATCCATTAATTTTATCAAGTGTTTATAATACTAGTTCTACTTTTACATTACATTCAACTACGAATTCTTCCACGGGTTCTTCCATACAACTGGGGTTGCTCTTCATCAAATTGAAGGAGTATAGAAATCGGCTTTGTGACGTTGAGACCGCCGGTTATCCTTCAGATCTTAGTCGAAAGTACAGAAAAACCTGGTGAATGAATCGTGCTTCCGGTTTGCGAAGAACGCGACGTGCGAGTAGGAAGAATTTCATACGATCACTTGTGCGTGAATATTTGGAGGGCGTTCCAAGGGTCCTCGTATACCAGCGACCTGCCTTCGCACCAGCCCAGACGCCGCTTTCCGAAGCGACCGTCGACGCTTCCGATCCAGACACCACGACGCATCACGCCGATTCTGCCACATTCAGCATCATCGCTGAATTCCGACCGCCGTCCTCCTCTTCGCTGGCGACTGATCGAGATTTCCGTAGCAGCCAACAGAACGAAATCCGCTACGATCCCAGCGAACGATCCTCCACGCCGTTTCTACGTACAAATCGAGAGAGAAGTCATCGAAAGGTAGGGACATTCCCTTATTATCGCGAGTGTTTTCGCTAGTCTCGCGTCAGCCGAAATTGTCGGAACCGGTCTAAACGCGTTCCCGCGGACCGAATTACCGAAAAATAGGCTCGTGTCGTAAAGCCATCGGAGCAACGGAAAATAGTACCACCGGACGTCACACCTCGTATTCACTTCAAAAGAATGTAAATGCGACACTTCCTTGCTAGGAAATATGGTTTGCAGATATCTTCGAATCGAAGAAATAGAGATCTAATGCTTCTTGAATCGCCATATCGCACCTCATTTCTATGTTTCATCATAAGATATAATATTCATTGCGACGTGTCATGTATACATCGTATTCCTCTCAAGAGAATGTAAATGCGACACTTCCTTTCTAGGAAATTACGTTTCCAGATGTCTACGTACCGAAGCAATAGAGTTCTAACGATTCTTAAAACGCGATATCGCACCTCATTTCTATGTTTCATGATAAGATACAATATTCATTGTGCAGTGTTATGTATATCTCGTCTACACTTCAAATGAATGTAAATGCGATACTTCCTTCCTAGGAAATAGCGTTTGCAGATGTCTACGTACCGATGCAATAGAGTTCTAATGCTTCTTGAGACGCGAAATCGCTCCTCATTTCTATGTTTCGCGATAAGATATAATATTTATTGTGGAGTGTTATGCATACCTTGTATTCACCTCAAAAGAATGTAAATGCGACACATCCTTGCAAGGAAATAGCGGTTGCTGATGACTACGTACCGTAGCAATAGAGTTCTAATGCTTCCTAAAACGAGATGTCGCATCTCACTTCTATGTTACATGATAAGATATATTGCTCAATGCGAAGTGTCATGTATACCTCGCATTCACTACAAAAGAATGTAAATGCGAATCTTCCATCCTAGGAAATAGCGTTTGCAGATGTCTAGATATCGAGGCATTAGAGTACTAATGCTTCTTAAAACGCGATATACCAACTCATTTCTATGCTTCATGATAAGATATAATACTCATTGCGAACTGTCATGTATACCCCGTATTCACTTCAAGAGAATGTAAAGGCGACACTTCCTCCCTAGGAAGTAGCGTTTGCAGATGTCCACGTATCGAAGCAATAGAGATCTAATGCTTCTCAAAATTGCGATATCGCATCCCGTTTCTATATTTCATGATAAGATATAATATTCATTGCGAAGTGTCATGTATACCTCATATTCACATCAATAGAATGTAAGTGCGACACTTCCTCACTAGGGAATAGCGACAGCAGATGTCTCCGTATCGAAGCAATAGAGTTCTAATGCTTCTTAAATCGCTATATCGCAACTCATTCCTATGTTTCGTGATAAGGTATAATATTCATAGCAAAGTGTCATGCATGCCACTTGTTCTCTTCAAAAGAATGTAAATGCGACACTTCCTTGCTAGGAAATAGCTTTCCAGATATCTACGTACCGTAGCAATATATTTGTTATGTTTCTTAAAACGGGATATCGCATCTCATTTCTACGTTTCATGACAAGATATAATATTCATTGCGAAGTGTCATGTGCTCCCCGTATTCACTTCAAAAGAATGTAAATGCGGCACTTCCTTCCTAGGGAATAGCGTCTCCAGATATCTACGCATCGTAGCAATAGATTTCTAATGCTTCTTAAAACGGGATATCCCATCTCATTCCTATGTTTCATGACAAGATATAATATTCATTGCGAAGTGTCATGTGTTCCTCGTATTCACTTCAAAAGAATGTAAATGCGACACTTGCTTCCTAGGAAATAGCGTTTGCAGATGCTTACGTATCGTTGCAATAGAGTTCTAATGCTTCTTAAATCCCGATATCATATCTCCTTTCAATGCTTCGTGATAGGATATAATATTCATTGCGAAGTGTCATGTATACCTCGATTTCACTTCACAAGAATGTAAATGCCACACTTCCCTGCTAGGAAATAGCGTTTGCAGATGTCTACGTATCGTAGCAATAGAGTTCTAATGCTTCTTAAAACGCGATATCGCAACTCACATCTATGTTTCATGATAAGATATAATATTCATTGCGAAGTGTCATGTATATCTCGTATTCACTTCTAAAGAATGTAAATGCGAAACTTCCATGCTAGGAAATAGCGTTTGCAGATGTCTACGTATCGTAGCGATAGTGTTCTAATGCTTCTTAAAACGCGATATCGCATCTCATTTCTATGTTTCATGGTAAGATATATTATGATTTGCGAAGTGTTATGTATACCTAGTCTACACTTCAAATGAATGTAAATGCGACACTTCCTTGTAAAGAAATAGCGTTTGCGAATGTCTATCTATCGTAGCTATAGTGTTCTAATGCTTCTTAAAACGCGATATCGCATCTCATTTCTATGTTTCATGGTAACATATAATATGATTTGCGAAGTATCATGTATTCCTCGTCTACGATTCAAATGAATGTAAATGCGACACTTCCTTGCAAGGAAATAGCGTTTGCAAATGTCTACGTATCGTAGCAATAGATTTCTAATGCTTCTTAAAACGCGATATCGCATCTCATTTCTGTGTTTCATGGTAAGATATAATATGATTTGCGAAGTATCATGTATTCCTCGTCTACACTTCAAATGAATGTAAATGCGACACTTCCTCGCTAGGAAATAGCGTTTGCAGATGTCTACGTATCGTAGCAATAGAGTTCTTATGATTCTTAAAACGCGATATCGCATCTCATTTCTATGTTTCATGGTAAGATATAATATGATTTGCGAAGTGTTATGTATTCCTCGTCTACACTTCAAATGAATGTGAATGCGACACTTCCTTGCAAGGAAATAGCGTTTTCGAATGTCTACCTATCGTAGCAATGGTGTTCTAATGCTTCTTAGAACGCGATATCGCATCTCATCTCTATGTTTCATGGTAAGATATAATTCGATTTGCGAAGTGTTATGTATTCCTCGTCTACACTTCAAATGAATGTAAATGCGACACTTCCTTGCAAGGAAATAGCGTTTGCAGATGTCTACGTATCGAAGTAATAGAGTTCAAATGCTTCTTAAAACGCGATATCGCATCTCATTTCTATGTTTCATGGTAAGATATATTATGATTTGCGAAGTGTTATGTATACCTAGTCTACACTTCAAATGAATGTAAATGCGACACTTCCTTGCAAGGAAATAGCGTATGTGAATGTCTATCAATCGTAGCAATATTGTTCTAATGCTTCTTAAAACGCGATATCGCATCTCATTTCTATGTTTCATGGTAAGATATAATATGATTTGCGAAGTGTTATGTATTCCTCGTCTGCACTTCAGATGAATGCAAATGCGACACTTCCTTGCAAGGAAATAGCGTTGGCAGATGTCTACGTATCGTAGCAATAGAGTTCTTATGATTCTTAAAACGCGATACCGCATCTCATTTCTATGTTTCATGGTTAGATATAATATGATTTGCGAAGTGTCATGTATTCCTCGTCTACACTTCAAATGAATGTGAATGCGACACTTCCTCGCTAGGAAATAGCGTTTGCAGATGTCTACGTATCGTAGCAATAGATTTCTAATGCTTCTTAAAACGCGATATCGCATCTCATTTCTATGTTTCATGGTAAGATATAATATGATTTGCGAAGTGTCATGTATTCCCCGTCTACACTTCAAATGAATGTAAATGCCACACTTCCCTGCTAGGAAATAGTGTCTGCAGATGTCTAGGTATCGCAGCAATAGAGTTCTAATGCTTCTTAAAACGCGATATCGAATCTCATTTCTATGTTTCATGGTAAGATATAATATGATTTACGAAGTGTTATGTATTCCTCGCCTACACTTCAAATGAATGTGAATGCGACACTTCCTCGCTAGGAAATAGCTTTTGCAGGTGTCTACGTATCGTAGCAATAGATGTCCAATGCCTCTTAAAACGCTATATCGCATCTCATTTCTATGTTTCATGGTAAGATATAATATGATTTGCGAAGTGTCATGTATTCCTCGTCTACACTTCAAATGAATGTAAATGCCACACTTCCCTGCTAGGAAATAGCGTCTGCAGATGTCCAGGTATCGTAGCAATAGAGTTCTAATGCTTCTTAAAACGCGGTATCGCATCTCATTTCTATGTTTCATGGTAAGATATATTATGATATGCGAAGTGTTATGTATACCTAGTCTACACTTCAAATGAATGTAAATGCGACACTTCCTTGTAAAGAAATAGCGTTTGCAGATCTCTACGTACCGTAGCAGCAGAGTTCTTATGATTCTTAAAACGCGATATCGCATTTCATTTCTATGTTTCATGGTAAGATATAATATGATTTGCGAAGTGTCATGTATGCCTCGTCTACACTTCAAGTGAATGTAAATGCGACACTTCCTTGCAAGGAAATAGCGTTTGCAGATGTCTACGTATCGAAGCAATAGAGTTCAAATGCTTCTTAAAACGAGATATTGCATCTCATATCTACGTTTCATGATAAGATATAATATTCATTGCGAAGTGTTATGCATTCCTCGTCTACACTTCAAATGAATGAAAATGCAATACTTCCTCGCTAGGAAATAGCGTTTGCAGATGTCTACGTATCGTAGCAATAGATTTCCTATGCTTCTTAAAACGCGATATCGCATCTCATTTCTATGTTTCATGGTAAGATATAATATGATTTGCGAAGTGTCATGTATTCCTCGTCTACACTTCAAATGAATGTAAATGCGACACTTCCTCGCTAGGAAATAGAGTCTGCAGATTTCTACGTATCGTAGCAATAGAGTTCTTATGATTCTTAAAACGCGATATCGCATCTCATTTCTATGTTTCATGGTAAGATATAATATGATTTGCGAAGTGTCATGTATTCCTCGCCTACACTTCAAATGAATGAAAATGCCATACTTCCCTGATAGGAAATAGCGTCTGCAGATGTTCAGGTATCGTAGCAATAGAGTTCTAATGCTTCTTAAAACGCGATATCGCATCTCATTTCTATGTTTCATGGTAAGATATAATATTCATTGCTAAGTGTTATGCATTCCTCGTCTACACTTCAAATGCATATAAATGCGAAACTTCCATGCAAGGAAATAGCGTTTGCAGATGTCTACGTATCGTAGCAATAGAGTTCTTATGATTCTTAATACGCGATATCGCATCTCATTTCTATGTTTCATGGTAAGATATAATATGATTTGCGAAGTGTTATGTATTCTTCGTCTACACTTCAAATGAATGTAAATGCGACACTCCCTTGCAAGGAAATAGCGTTTGCAAATGTCTACCTATCGTCGCAATAGTGTTCTAATGCTCCTTAAAACGCGATATCGCATCTCAGTTCTATGTTTCATGGTAAGATATAATATGATTTGCGAAGTGTTATGTTTTCCTCGTCTACACTTCAAATGAATGTAAATGCGACACTTCCTTGTAAGGAAGTAGCGTTTGCAGATGTCTACCTATCGTAGCAATAGAGTTCTTATGATTCTTAAAACGCGATATCGCATCTCATTTCTATGTTTCATGGTAAGATATAATATGATTTGCGAAGTGTTTTGTATTCCTCGTCTACACTTCAAATGAATGTGAATGCGACACTTCCTCGCTAGGAAAAAGCGTTTGCAGATGTCTACGTATCGTAGCAATAGATTTCCAATGCTTCTTAAAACGCGATATCGCATCTCATTTCTATGTTTCATGGTAAGATATAATATGATTTGCGAAGTGTCATGTATTCCTCGTCTACACTTCAAATGAATGAAAATGCAATACTTCCTCGCTAGGAAATAGCGTTTGCAGATGTCTACGTATCGTAGCAATAGATTTCCAATGCTTCTTAAAACGCGATATCGCATCTCATTTCTATGTTTCATGGTAAGATATAATATGATTTGCGAAGTGTCATGTATTCCTCGTCTACACTTCAAATGAATGTAAATGCGACACTTCCTTGCAGGGAAATAGCGTTTGCAAACGTCTACCTACCGTAGCAATAGAGTTCTAATGCTTCTTAAAACGCGATATCGCATCTCATTTCTATGTTTCATGGTAAGATATAATATGATTTGCGAAGAATCATGTATTCCTCGTCTACGAATCAAATGAATGTAAATGCGACACTTCCTTGCAAGGAAATAGCGTTTGCAAATGTCTACGTATCGTAGCAATAGATTTCTAATGCTTCTTAAAAGGCGATATCGCATCTCATTTCTGTGTTTCATGGTAAGATATAATATGATTTGCGAAGTATCATGTATTCCTCGTCTACACTTCAAATGAATGTAAATGCGACACTTCCTCGCTAGGAAATAGCGTTTGCAGATGTCTACGTATCGTAGCAATAGAGTTCTTATGATTCTTAAAACGCGATATCGCATCTCATTTCTATGTTTCATGGTAAGATATAATATGATTTGCGAAGTGTTATGTATTCCTCGTCTACACTTCAAATGAATGTGAATGCGACACTTCCTTGCAAGGAAATAGCGTTTTCGAATGTCTACCTATCGTAGGAATGGTGTTCTAATGCTTCTTAGAACGCGATATCGCATCTCATCTCTATGTTTCATGGTAAGATAAAATTCGATTTGTGAAGTGTTATGTATTCCTCGTCTACACTTCAAATGAATGTAAATGCGACACTTCCTTGCAAGGAAATAGCGTTTGCAGATGTCTACGTATCGAAGTAATAGAGTTCAAATGCTTCTTAAAACGCGATATCGCATCTCATTTCTATGTTTCATGGTAAGATATATTATGATTTGCGAAGTGTTATGTATACCTAGTCTACACTTCAAATGATTGTAAATGCCACACTTCCCTGCTAGGAAATAGTGTCTGCAGATGTCTAGGTATCGCAGCAATAGATTTCTAATGCTTCTTAAAACGCGATATCGAATCTCATTTCTATGTTTCATGGTAAGATATAATATGATTTACGAAGTGTTATGTATTCCTCGCCTACACTTCAAATGAATGTGAATGCGACACTTCCTCGCTAGGAAATAGCGTTTGCAGGTGTCTACGTATCGTAGCAATAGATTTCCAATGCCTCTTAAAACGCTATATCGCATCTCATTTCTATGTTTCATGGTAAGATATAATATGATTTGCGAAGTGTCATGTATTCCTCGTCTACACTTCAAATGAATGTAAATGCCACACTTCCCTGCTAGGAAATAGCGTCTGCAGATGTCCAGGTATCGTAGCAATAGAGTTCTAATGCTTCTTAAAACGCGATATCGCATCTCATTTCTATGTTTCATGGTAAGATATAATATGATTTGCGAAGTGTCATGTATTCCTCGCCTACACTTCAAATGAATGAAAATGCCATACTTCCCTGATAGGAAATAGCGTCTGCAGATGTTCAGGTATCGTAGCAATAGAGTTCTAATGCTTCTTAAAACGCGATATCGCATCTCATTTCTATGTTTCATGGTAAGATATAATATTCATTGCTAAGTGTTATGCATTCCTCGTCTACACTTCAAATGCATATAAATGCGAAACTTCCATGCAAGGAAATAGCGTTTGCAGATGTCTACGTATCGTAGCAATAGAGTTCTTATGATTCTTAATACGCGATATCGCATCTCATTTCTATGTTTCATGGTAAGATATAATATGATTTGCGAAGTGTTATGTATTCTTCGTCTACACTTCAAATGAATGTAAATGCGACACTCCCTTGCAAGGAAATAGCGTTTGCAAATGTCTACCTATCGTCGCAATAGTGTTCTAATGCCCCTTAAAACGCGATATCGCATCTCAGTTCTATGTTTCATGGTAAGATATAATATGATTTGCGAAGTGTTATGTTTTCCACGTCTACACTTCAAATGAATGTAAATGCGACACTTCCTTGTAAGGAAGTAGCGTTTGCAGATGTCTACCTATCGTAGCAATAGAGTTCTTATGATTCTTAAAACGCGATATCGCATCTCATTTCTATGTTTCATGGTAAGATATAATATGATTTGCGAAGTGTTATGTATTTCTCGTCTACACTTCAAATGAATGTGAATGCGACACTTCCTCGCTAGGAAATAGCGTTTGCAGATGTCTACGTATCGTAGCAATAGATTTCCAATGCTTCTTAAAACGCGATATCGCATCTCATTTCTATGTTTCATGGTAAGATATAATATGATTTGCGAAGTGTCATGTATTCCTCGTCTACACTTCAAATGAATGAAAATGCGACACTTCTTTGCAAGGAAATAGCGTTTGCAAATGTCTACCTATCGTAGCAATAGTGTTCTAATGCTTCTTAAAACGCGATATCGCATCTCAGTTCTATGTTTCATGGTAAGATATAATATGATTTGCGAAGTGTTATGTTTTCCTCGTCTACACTTCAAATGAATGTAAATGCGACACTTCCTTGTAAGGAAATAGCGTTTGCAGATGTCTACCTATCGTAGCAATAGAGTTCTAATGCTTCTTAAAACGCGATATCGCATCTCATTTCTATGTTCCATGGTAAGATATAATATGATTTGCGAAGTGTCATGTATTACTCGTCTACACTTCAAATGCATGTAAATGCGAAACTTCCATGCAGGGAAATTGCGTTTGCAGATGTCTACGTATCGTAGCAATAGAGTTCTTATGATTCTTAAAACGCGATATCGCATCTCATTTCTATGTTTCATGGTAAGATATAATATGATTTGCGAAGTGTTATGTATTCTTCGTCTACACTTCAAATGAATGTAAATGCGACACTTCCTTGCAAGGAAATAGCGTTTGCAAATGTCTACCTATCGTCGCAATAGTGTTCCAAAGCTCCTTAAAAGGCGATATCGCATCTCAGTTCTATGTTTCATGGTAAGATATAATATGATTTGCGAAGTGTTGTGTTTTCCTCGTCTACACTTCAAATGAATGTAAATGCGACACTTCCTCGTAAGGAAATAGCGTTTGCAAACGTCTACCTACCGTAGCAATAGTGTTCTAATGCTTCTTAAAACGCGATATCGCATCTCATTCCTATGTTTCATGGTAAGATATATTATGATTTGCGAAGTGTTATGCATTCCTCTTCTACGATTCAAATGAATGTAAATGCGACACTTCCTTGCAAGGAAATAGCGTTTGCAAATGTCTACCTATCGTCGCAATAGTGTTCCAAAGCTCCTTAAAACGCGATATCGCATCTCAGTTCTATGTTTCATGGTAAGATATAATATGATTTGCGAAGTGTTGTGTTTTCCTCGCCTACACTTCAAATGAATGTAAATGCGACACTTCTTTGCAAGGAAATAGCGTTTGCGAATGTCTACCTATTGTAGCAATAGTGTTCTAATGCTTCTTAAAACGCGATATCGCATCTCATCGCTATATTTCATGGTAAGATATAATATGATTTGCGAAGTGTTATGTATTCCTCGTCTACACTTCAAATGAATGTAAATGCGACACTTCCTTACAAGGAAATAGCGTTTGCAGATGTCTACGAATCGAAGCAATAGAGTTCAAATGCTTCTTAAGACGAGATATTGCATCTCATTTCTATGTTTCATGGTAAGATATATTATGATTTGCGAAGTGTTATGTATTCCTCGTCTACACTTCAAATGAATGTAAATGCGACACTTCCTTGCAAGGAAATAGCGTTTGCAGATCTCTACGTACCGTAGCAGCAGAGTTCTTATGATTCTTAAAACGCGATATCGCATTTCATTTCTATGTTTCATGGTAAGATATAATATGATTTGCGAAGTGTTATGTATTCCTCCTCTACACTTCAAATGAATGTAAATGCGACACTTCCTTGTAAGGAAATAGCGTTTGCAGATGTCCACCTATCGTAGCAATAGTGTTCTAATGCTTCTTAAAACGCGATATCGCATCTCATTTCTATGTTTCATGGTAAGATATAATATGATTTGCGAAGTGTTATGTTTTCCTCGTCTACACTTCAAATGAATGTAAATGCGACACTTCTTTGCAAGGAAATAGCGTTTGCGAATGTCTACCTATTGTAGCAATAGTGTTCTAATGCTTCTTAAAACGCGATATCGCATCTCATCGCTATATTTCATGGTAAGATATAATATGATTTGCGAAGTGTTATGTATTCCTCGTCTACACTTCAAATGAATGTAAATGCGACACTTCCTTACAAGGAAATAGCGTTTGCAGATGTCTACGTATCGAAGCAATAGAGTTCAAATGCTTCTTAAGACGAGATATTGCATCTCATTTCTATGTTTCATGGTAAGATATATTATGATTTGCGAAGTGTTATGTATTCCTCGTCTACACTTCAAATGAATGTAAATGCGACACTTCCTTGCAAGGAAATAGCGTTTGCAGATGTCTACGTATCGAAGCAATAGATTTCAAATGCTTCTTAAAACGAGATATTGCATCTCATATCTACGTTTCATGATAAGATATAATATTCATTGCGAAGTGTTATGCATTCCTCGCTACACTTCAAATGAATGAAAATGCAATACTTCCTCGCTAGGAAATAGCGTTTGCAGATGTCTACGTATCGTAGCAATAGATTTCCTATGCTTCTTAAAACGCGATATCGCATCTCATTTCCATGTTTCATGGTAAGATATAATATGATTTGCGAAGTGTCATGTATTCCTCGTCTACACTTCAAATGAATGTAAATGCGACACTTCCTCGCTAGGAAATAGAGTCTGCAGATTTCTACGTATCGTAGCAATAGAGTTCTTATGATTCTTAAAACGCGGTATCGCATCTCATTTCTATGTTTCATGGTAAGATATAATATGATTTGCGAAGTGTTATGTATTCCTCGTCTACACTTCAAATGAATGTAAATGCGACACTTCGTTGCAAGGAAATAGCGTTTGCAAATGTCTACCTATCGTAGCAATAGTGTTCTAATGCTTCTTAAAACGCGATATCGCATCTCAGTTCTATGTTTCATGGTAAGATATAATATGATTTGCGAAGTGTTATGTTTTCCTCGTCTACACTTCAAATGAATGTAAATGCGACACTTCCTTGTAAGGAAATAGCGTTTGCAGATGTCTACCTATCGTAGCAATAGAGTTCTAATGCTTCTTAAAACGCGATATCGCATCTCATTTCTATGTTCCATGGTAAGATATAATATGATTTGCGAAGTGTCATGTATTACTCGTCTACACTTCAAATGCATGTAAATGCGAAACTTCCATGCAGGGAAATTGCGTTTGCAGATGTCTACGTATCGTAGCAATAGAGTTCTTATGATTCTTAAAACGCGATATCGCATCTCATTTCTATGTTTCATGGTAAGATATAATATGATTTGCGAAGTGTTATGTATTCTTCGTCTACACTTCAAATGAATGTAAATGCGACACTTCCTTGCAAGGAAATAGCGTTTGCAAATGTCTACCTATAGTCGCAATAGTGTTCCAAAGCTCCTTAAAACGCGATATCGCATCTCAGTTCTATGTTTCATGGTAAGATATAATATGATTTGCGAAGTGTTGTGTTTTCCTCGTCTACACTTCAAATGAATGTAAATGCGACACTTCCTTGTAAGGAAATAGCGTTTGCAAACGTCTACCTACCGTAGCAATAGTGTTCTAATGCTTCTTAAAACGCGATATCGCATCTCATTCCTATGTTTCATGGTAAGATATATTATGATTTGCGAAGTGTTATGCATTCCTCGTCTACGATTCAAATGAATGTAAATGCGACACTTCCTTGCAAGGAAATTGCGTTTGCAGATGTCTACGTATCGTAGCAATAGAGTTCTCATGATTCTTAAAACGCGATATCGCATCTCATTTCTATGTTTCATGGTAAAATATAATATGATTTGCGAAGTGTTATGTATTCCTCGCCTACACTTCAAATGAATGTAAATGCGACACTTCTTTGCAAGGAAATAGCGTTTGCGAATGTCTACCTATTGTAGCAATAGTGTTCTAATGCTTCTTAAAACGCGATATCGCATCTCATCGCTATATTTCATGGTAAGATATAATATGATTTGCGAAGTGTTATGTATTCCTCGTCTACACTTCAAATGAATGTAAATGCGACACTTCCTTACAAGGAAATAGCGTTTGCAGATGTCTACGTATCGAGGCAATAGAGTTCAAATGCTTCTTAAGACGAGATATTGCATCTCATTTCTATGTTTCATGGTAAGATATATTATGATTTGCGAAGTGTTATGTATTCCTCGTCTACACTTCAAATGAATGTAAATGCGACACTTCCTTGCAAGGAAATAGCGTTTGCGAATGTCTACCTATTGTAGCAATAGTGTTCTAATGCTTCTTAAAACGCGATATCGCATCTCATCGCTATATTTCATGGTAAGATATAATATGATTTGCGAAGTGTTATGTATTCCTCGTCTACACTTCAAATGAATGTAAATGCGACACTTCCTTACAAGGAAATAGCGTTTGCAGATGTCTACGTATCGAAGCAATAGAGTTCAAATGCTTCTTAAGACGAGATATTGCATCTCATTTCTATGTTTCATGGTAAGATATATTATGATTTGCGAAGTGTTATGTATTCCTCGTCTACACGTCAAATGAATGTAAATGCGACACTTCCTTGCAAGGAAATAGCGTTTGCAGATCTCTACGTACCGTAGCAGCAGAGTTCTTATGATTCTTAAAACGCGATATCGCATCTCATTTCTATGTTTCATGGTAAGATATAATATGATTTGCGAAGTGTCATGTATTCCTCGCCTACACTTCAAATGAATGAAAATGCCATACTTCCCTGATAGGAAATAGCGTCTGCAGATGTTCAGGTATCGTAGCAATAGAGTTCTAATGCTTCTTAAAACGCGATATCGCATCTCATTTCTATGTTTCATGGTAAGATATAATATTCATTGCTAAGTGTTATGCATTCCTCGTCTACACTTCAAATGCATATAAATGCGAAACTTCCATGCAAGGAAATAGCGTTTGCAGATCTCTACGTACCGTAGCAGCAGAGTTCTTATGATTCTTAAAACGCGATATCGCATTTCATTTCTATGTTTCATGGTAAGATATAATATGATTTGCGAAGTGTTATGTATTCCTCGTCTACACTTCAAATGAATGTAAATGCGACACTTCCTTGTAAGGAAATAGCGTTTGCAGATGTCCACCTATCGTAGCAATAGTGTTCTAGTGCTTCTTAAAACGCGATATCGCATCTCATTTCTATGTTTCATGGTAAGATATAATATGATTTGCGAAGTGTTATGTTTTCCTCGTCTACACTTCAAATGAATGTAAATGCGACACTTCTTTGCAAGGAAATAGCGTTTGCGAATGTCTACCTATTGTAGCAATAGTGTTCTAATGCTTCTTAAAACGCGATATCGCATCTCATCGCTATATTTCATGGTAAGATATAATATGATTTGCGAAGTGTTATGTATTCCTCGTCTACACTTCAAATGAATGAAAATGCGACACTTCCTTACAAGGAAATAGCGTTTGCAGATGTCCACCTATCGTAGCAATAGTGTTCTAATGCTTCTTAAAACGCGATATCGCATCTCATTTCTATGTTTCATGGTAAGATATAATATGATTTGCGAAGTGTTATGTTTTCCTCGTCTACACTTCAAATGAATGTAAATGCGACACTTACTTGTAAGGATAAAGCGTTTGCAAATGTCTACCTATCGCAGCAATAGTGTTCTAATGCTTCTTAAAACGAGATATTGCATCTCATTTCTATGTTTCATGGTAAGATATAATATGATTTGCGAAGTGTCATGTATTCCTCGTCTACACTTCAAATGAATGTAAATGCGACACTTCCTTGCAAGGAAATAGCGTTTGCAGATGTCTACGTATCGAAGCAATAGAGTTCAAATGCTTCTTAAAACGAGGTATTGCATCTCATATCTATGTTTCATGGTAAGATATAATATGATTTGCGAAGTGTTATGTATTCCTCGTCTACAATTCAAATGAATGTAAATGCGACACTTCCTTGCAAGGAAATAGCGTTTGCGAATGTCTACCTATCGTAGCAATAGTGTTCTAATGCTTCTTAAAAGGCGATAACGCATCTCATTCCTATGTTTCATGGTAAGATATATTATGATTTGCGAAGTGTTATGTATTCCTCGTCTACACTTCAAATGAATGTAAATGCGACACTTCCTTGTAAGGAAATAGCGTTTGCAGATGTCTACCTATCGTAGCAATAGAGTTCTAATGCTTCTTAAAACGCGATATCGCATCTCATTTCTATGTTTCATGGTAAGATATAGTATGATTTGCGAAGTGTCATGTATTCCTCGTCTACACTTCAAATGAATGTAAATGCGACACTTCCTTGCAAGGAATTAGCGTTTGCAGATGTCTACGTACCGAAGCAATAGAGTTCAAATGCTTCTTAAAACGAGATATTGCATCTCATATCTATGTTTCATGATAAGATATAATATTCATTGCGAAGTGTTATGCATTCCTCGTCTACACTTCAAATGAATGTAAATGCGACACTTCCTTGCAAGGAAATAGCGTTTGCGAATGTCTACCTATCGTAGCAATATTGTTCTAATGCTTCTTAAAACGCGATATCGCATCTCATCTCTATATTTCATGGCAAGATATAATATGATTTGCGAAGTGTTATGTATTCCTCGTCTACACTTCAAATGAATGTAAATGCGACACTTCCTTGCTAGGAAATAGCGTTTGCAGATGTCTACGTATCGAAGCAATAGAGTTCAAATGCTTCTTAAAACGAGATATTGCATCTCATTTCTATGTTTCATGGTAAGATATATTATGATTTCGGAAGTGTTATGTATTCCTCGTCTACACTTCAAATGAATGTAAATGCGACACTACCTTGCTAGGAAATAGCGTCTGCAGATGTCTAGGTATCGCAGCAACAGTGTTCTAATGATTCTTAAAACGCGATATCGCATCTCATTTCTATGTTTCATGGTAAGATATAATATGATTTGCGAAGTATCATGTATTCCTCGTCTACACTTCAAATGAATGTAAATGCGACACTTCCTCGCTAGGAAATAGCGTTTGCAGATGTCTACGTATCGTAGCAATAGATTTCTAATGCTTCTTAAAACGCGATATCGCATCTCATTTCAATGTTTCATGGTAAGATATAATATGATTTGCAAAGTGTTATGTATTCCTCGTCTACACTTCAAATGAATGTGAATGCGACACTTCCTCGCTAGGAAATAGCGTTTGCAGATGTCTACGTATCGTAGCAATAGGTTTCCAATACTTCTTAAAACGCGATATCGCATCTCATTTCTATGTTTCATGGTAAGATATAATATTATTTTAAAGTGTCATGTATTCCTCGCCTACACTTCAAATGAATGAAAATGCCATACTTCCCTGATAGGAAATAGCGTCTGCAGATGTCCAGGTATCGTAGCAATAGAGTTCTAATGCTTCTTACAACGCGATATCGCATCTCATTTCTATGTTCCATGGTAAGATATAATATGATTTGCGAAGTATTATGTATTCCTCGTCTACACTTCAAATGAATGTGAATGCGACACTTCCTCGCTAGGAAATAGCGTTTGCAGATGTCTGCGTATCGTAGCAATAGATTTCCAATGCTTCTTAAAACGCGATATCGCATCTCATTTCTATGTTTCATGGTAAGATTTAATATGATTTGCGAAGTGTTATGCATTCCTCGTCTACGATTCAAATGAATGTAAATGCGACACTTCCTTGCAAGGAAATAGCGTTTGCAGATGTCTACGTATCGTAGCAATAGAGTTCTTATGATTCTTAAAACGCGATATCGCATCTCATTTCTATGTTTCATGGTAAGATATAATATGATTTGCGAAGTATTATGTATTCCTCGTCTACACTTCAAATGAATGTGAATGCGACACTTCCTCGCTAGGAAATAGCGTTTGCAGATGTCTGCGTATCGTAGCAATAGATTTCCAATGCTTCTTAAAACGCGATATCGCATCTCATTTCTATGTTTCATGGTAAGATATAATATGATTTGCGAAGTGTTATGCATTCCTCGTCTACGATTCAAATGAATGTAAATGCGACACTTCCTTGCAAGGAAATAGCGTTTGCAGATGTCTACGTATCGTAGCAATAGAGTTCTTATGATTCTTAAAACGCGATATCGCATCTCATTTCTATGTTTCATGGTAAGATATAATATGAATTGCGAAGTGTCATGTATACCTCGTCTACACTTCAAATGAATGTAAATGCGACACTTCCTTGCAAGGAAATAGCGTTTGCGAATGTCTGTCTATCGTAGCAATAGTGTTCTAATGCTTCTTAAAATGCGATATCGCATCTCATTTCTATGTTTCATGGTAAGATATAATATGATTTGCGAAGTGTTATGCATTCCTCGTCTACGATTCAAATGAATGTAAATGCGACACTTCCTTGCAAGGAAATAGCGTTTGCAGATGTCTACGTATCGTAGCAATAGAGATCTTATGATTCTTAAAACGCGATATCGCATCTCATTTCTATGTTTCATGGTAAGATATAATATGATTTGCGAAGTGTCATGTATTCCTCGTCTACACTTCAAATGGATGTAAATGCGACACTACCTTGCTAGGAAATAGCGTCTGCAGATGTCTAGGTATCGCAGCAATAGAGTTCTAATGCTTCTTAAAACGCGATATCGTATCTCATTTCTATGTTTCATGGTAAGATATAATATGATTTGCGAAGTGTTTTGTATTCCTCGTCTACACTTCAAATGAATGTGAATGCGACACTTCCTCGCTAGGAAATAGCGTTTGCAGATATCTACGTATCCTAGCAATAGATTTCCAATGCTTCTTAAAACGCGATATCGCATCCCATTTCTATGTTTCATGGTAAGATATAATATGATTTGCGAAGTGTCATGTATTCCTCGTCTACACTTTAAATGAATGTGAATGCGACACTTCCTTGCAAGGAAGTAGCGTTTTCGAATGTCTACCTATCGTAGCAATAGTGTTCTAATGATTCTTAGAACGCGATATCGCATCTCATCTCTATGTTTCATGGTAGGATATAATACGATTTGCGAAGTGTTATGTATTCCTCGTCTACACATCAAATGAATGTAAATGCGACACTTCCTTGCAAGGAAATAGCGTTTGCAGATGTCAACGTATCGAAGCAATAGAGTTCAAATGCTTCTTAAAACGCGATATCGCATCTCATTTCTATGTTTCATGGTAACATACATTATGATTTGCGAAGTGTTATGTATTCCTCGTCTACACTTCAAATGAATGTAAATGCGACACTTACTTGCAAGGAAATAGCGTTTGCGAATGTCTGTCTATCGTAGCAATAGTGTTCTAATGCTTCTTAAAACGCGATATCGCATCTCATTTCTATGTTTCATGGTAAGATATAATATGATTTGCGAAGTGTTATGCATTCCTCGTCTACGATTCAAATGAATGTAAATGCGACACTTCCTTGCAAGGAAATAGCGTTTGCAGATGTCTACGTATCGTAGCAATAGTGTTCTTATGATTCTTAAAACGCGATATCGCATCTCATTTCTATGTTTCATGGTAAGATATAATATGATTTGCGAAGTGTCATGTATTCCTCGTCTACACTTCAAATGGATGTAAATGCGACACTACCTTGCTAGGAAATAGCGTCTGCAGATGTCTAGGTATCGCAGCAATAGAGTTCTAATGCTTCTTAAAACGCGATATCGTATCTCATTTCTATGTTTCATGGTAAGATATAATATGATTTGCGAAGTGTTTTGTATTCCTCGTCTACACTTCAAATGAATGTGAATGCGACACTTCCTCGCTAGGAAATAGCGTTTGCAGATGTCTACGTATCCTAGCAATAGATTTCCAATGCTTCTTAAAACGCGATATCGCATCTCATTTCTATGTTTCATGGTAAGATATAATATGATTTGCGAAGTGTCATGTATTCCTCGTCTACACTTTAAATGAATGTAAATGCGACACTTCCTCGCTAGGAAATAGCGTTTGCAGATGTCTACGTATCGTAGCAATAGATTTCTAATGCTTCTTAAAACGCGATTTTTCATCTCATTTCTATGTTTCATGGTAAGATATAATATGATTTGCGAAGTGTCATGTATTCCTCGTCTACACTTCAAATGAATGTAAATGCGACACTTCCTTGCTAGGAAATAGCGTCTGCAGATGTCTAGGTATCGTTGCAATAGTGTTCTAATGCTTCTTAAAACGCGATATCGCATCTCATTTCTATGTTTCATTGTAAGATATAATATGATTTGCGAAGTGTTATGTATTCCTCGTCTGCACTTCAAATGAATGTGAATGCGAAACTTCCTCGCTAGGAAATAGCGTTTGCAGATGTCTGCGTATCGTAGCAATAGATTTCCAATGCTTCTTAAAACGCGATATCGCATCTCATTTCTATGTTTCATGGTAAGATATAATATGATTTGCGAAGTGTCATGTATTCCTCGTCTACACTTCAAATGAATGTAAATGCGACACTTCCTTGCTAGGAAATAGCGTCTGCAGTTGTCTAGGTATCGTAGCAATAGAGTTCTAATGCTTCTTAGAACGCGATATCGCATCTCACTTCTATGTTTCAGGGTAAGATATAATATGATTTGCGAAGTATCATGTATTCCTCGTCTACACTTCAAATGAATGTGAATGCGACACTTCCTTGCAAGGAAGTAGCGTTTTCGAATGTCTACCTATCGTAGCAATAGTGTTCTAATGATTCTTAGAACGCGATATCGCATCTCATCTCTATGTTTCATGGTAAGATATAATACGATTTGCGAAGTGTTATGTAATCCTCGTCTACACATCAAATGAATGTAAATGCGACACTTCCTTGCAAGGAAATAGCGTTTGCAGATGTCAACGTATCGAAGCAATAGAGTTCCAATGCTTCTTAAAACGCGATATCGCATCTCATTTCTATGTTTCATGGTAAGATATAATATGATTTGCGAAGTATCATGTATTCCTCGTCTACACTTCAAATGAATGTGAATGCGATACTTCCTCGCTAGGAAATAGCGTTTGCAGATGTCTACGTATCGTAGCAATAGATGGCCAATGCTTCTTAAAACGCGATATCGCATCTCATTTCTATGTTTCATGGTAAGATATAATATGATTTTGAAGTGTCATGTATCCCTCGCCTACACTTCAAATGAATGAAAATGCCATACTTCCCTGATAGGAAATAGCGTCCGCAGATGTCCAGGTATCGTAGCAATAGAGTTCTAATGCTTCTTAAAACGCGATATCGCATCTCATTTCTATGTTTCATGGTAAGATATAATATGATTAGCGAAGTATCATGTATTCCTCGTCTACACTTCAAATGAATGTAAATGCGACACTTCCTCGCTAGGAAATAGAGTCTGCAGATGTCTACGTATCGTAGCAATAGAGTTCTTATGATTCTTAAAACGCGATATCGCATCTCATTTCTATGTTTCATGGTAAGATATAATATGATTTGCGAAGTGCTATGTATTCCTCGTCTACACTTCAAATGAATGTGAATGCGACACTTCCTTGCAAGGAAATAGCGTTTGCGAATATCTACGTATCGTAGCAATAGATTTCCAATGCTTCTTAAAACGCGATATCGCATCTCATTTCTATGTTTCATGGTAAGATATAATATGATTTGCGAAGTGTTATGTATTCCTCGTCTACACTTCAAATGAATGTAAATGCGACACTTACTTTCAAGGAAATAGCGTTTGCAGATGTCTACGTATCGTAGCAATAGAGTTCTTATGATTCTTAAAACGCGATATCGCATCTCATTTCTATGTTGCATGGTAAGATACAATCTGATTTACGAAGTGTTATGTATTCCTCGTCTACACTTCAAATGAATGTGAATGCGACACTTCCTCGCTAGGAAATAGCGTTTGCATGTGTCGACGTATCGTAGCAACAGATTTCCAATGCCTCTTAAAACGCTATATCGCATCTCATTTCTATGTTTCATGGTAAGATATAATATGATTTGCGAAGTGTCATGTATTCCTCGTCTATACTTCAAATGAATGTAAATGCCACACTTCCCTGCTTCGAAATAGCGTCTGCAGATGTCCAGGTATCGTAGCAATAGAGTTCTAATGCTTCTTAAAACGCGATATCGCATCTGATTTCTATGTTTCATGGTAAGATATAATATGATTTGCGAAGTGTTCTGTATTCCTCGTCTACACTTCAAATGAATGTAAATGCGACACTTCCTTGCAAGGAAATAGCGTTTGCAGATGTCTACGTATCGTAGCAATAGAGTTCTAATGCTTCTTAAAATGCGATATCGCATCTCATTTCCATGTTTCATGGTAAGATATAATATGATTTGCGAAGTGTTCTGCATTCCTCGTCTACACTTCAAATGAATGTAAATGCGACACTTCCTTGCAAGGAAATAGCGTTTGCAGATGTCTACGTATCGTAGCAATAGAGTTCTTATGATTTTTAAAACGCGATATCGCATCTCATTTCTATGTTTCATGGTTAGATATAATATGATTTGCGAAGTATCATGTATTCCTCGTCTACACTTCAAATGAATGTGAATGCGACACTTCCTCGCCAGGAAATAGCGTTTGCAGATGTCTACGTATCGTAGCAATAGATTGCCAATGCTTCTTAAAACGCGATATCGCATCTCATTTCTATGTTTCATGGTAAGATATAATATGATTTGCGAAGTGTTATGTTTTCCACGTCTACACTTCAAATGAATGTAAATGCGACACTTACTTGCAAGGAAATAGCGTTTGCAGATGTCTACGTATCGTAACAATAGAGTTCTAATGCTTCTTAAAACGCGATATCGCATCTCATTTCTATATTTCATGGCAAGATATAATATGGTTTGCGAAGTGTTATGTATTCCTCGTCTACACTTCAAATGAATGTAAATGAGACACTTCCTTGCAAGGAAATTGCGTTTGCAGATGTATACGTATCGTAGCAATAGAGTTCTTATGATTCTTAAAACGCGATACCGCATCTCAGTTCTATGTTTCATGGTAAGATATAATATGATTTGCGAAGTGTTATGTTTTCCTCGTCTACACTTCAAATGAATGTAAATGCGACACTTCCTTGCAAGGAAATAGCGTTTGCAGATGTCTACGTATCGAAGCAATAGAGTTCAAATGCTTCTTAAAACGAGATATTGCATCTCATATCTATGTTTCATGATAAGATATAATATTCATTGCGAAGTGTTATGTATTCCTCGTCTACACGTCAAATGAATGTGAATGCGACACTTCCTTGCAAGGAAATAGCGTTTGCGAATGTCTACCTATCGTAGCAATTGTGTTCTAATGCTTCTTAAAACGCGATATCGCATCTCATTCCTATGTTCCATGGTAAGATATAATATGATTTGCGAAGTGTTATGTATTCCTCGTCTACACTTCAAATGAATGTGAATGCGACACTTCCTCGCTAGGAAATAGCGTTTGCAGATGTCTACGTATCGTAGCAATAGAGTTCTTATGATTCTTAAAACGCGATGTCGCATCTCATTTGTATGTTGCATGGTAAGATATAATATGATTTGCGAAGTGTTATGGATTCCTCGTCTACACTGCAAATGAATGTGAATGCGAAACTTCCCCGCTAGCAAATAGCGTTTGCAGATGTCTACGTATCGTAGCAATAGATTTCTAATGCTTCTTAAAACGCGATATCGCATCTCAATTCTATGTTTCATGGTAAGATATAATATTCATTGCGAAGTGTTATGCATTCCTCGTCTACGATTCAAATGAATGTAAATGCGACACTTCCTTGCAAGGAAATAGCGTTTGCAGATGTCCACGTATCGTAGCAATAGAGTTCTAATGCTTCTTAAAACGCGATATCGCATCTCATTTCTATGTTTCATGGTAAGATATAATATGATTTGCGAAGTATCATGTATTCCTCGTCTACACTTCAAATGGATGTAAATGCGACACTTCCTCGCTAGGAAATAGAGTTTGCAGATGGCTACGTATCGTAGCAATAGATTTCTAATGCTTCTTAAAACGCGATACCGCATCTCATTTCTATGTTTCATGGTAAAATATAATATGATTTGCGAAGTGTCATGTATTCCTCGTCTACACTTCAAATGAATGTAAATGCGACACTACCTTGCTAGGAAATAGCGTCTGCAGATGTCTATGTATCGCAGCAATAGAGTTCTAATGCTTCTTAAAACGCGATATCGCATCTCATTTCTATGTTTCATGGTAAGATATAATATGATTTGCGTAGTGTTATGTATTCCTCGTCTACACTTCAAATGGATGTGAATGCTACACTTCCTCGCTAGGAAATAGCGTTTGCAGATGTCTATGTATCGTAGCAATAGATTTCTAATGATTCTTAAAACGCGATATCGCATCTCATTTCTATGTTTCATGGTAAGATATAATATGATTTGCGAAGTGTCATGTATTCCTCGTCTACACTTCAAATGAATGTAAATGCGACACTTCCTCGCTAGGAAATAGCGTTTGCAGATGACTACGTATCGTAGCAATAGAGTTCTAATGCTTCTTAAAACGCGATATCGCATCTCATTTCTATGTTTCATGGTAAGATATAATATGATTTACGAAGTGTTATGTGTTCCTCGTCTACACTTCAAATGAATGTGAATGCGACACTTCCTCGCTAGGAAATAGAGTTTGCAGATGTCTAGGTATCGCAGCAATAGAGTTCTAATGCTTCATAAAACGCGATATCGTATCTCATTTCTATGTTTCATGGTAAGATATAATATGATTTGCGAATTATCATGTATTCCTCGTCTACACTTCAAATGAATGTAAATGCGAAACTTCCTCGCTAGGAAGTAGCGTTTGCAGATGTCTAGGTATCGTAGCAATAAAGTTCTTATGATTCTTAAAACGCGATATCGCATCTCATTTCTATGTTTCATGGTAAGATATAATATGATTTGCGAAGTGTCATGTATTCCTCGTCTACACTTCAAATGAATGTGAATGCGACACTTCCTTGCAAGGAAATAGCGTTTTCGAATGTCTACCTATCGTAGCAATAGTGTTCTAATGCTTCTTAGAACGCGATATCGCATCTCATCTCTATGTTTCATGGTAAGATATGATACGATTTGCGAAGTGTTATGTATTCCTCGTCTACACTTCAAATGAATGTAAATGCGACACTTCCTTGCTAGGAAATAGCGTCTGCAGATGTCTAGGTATCGTAGCAATAGAGTTCCAATGCTTCTTAAAACGCGATATCGCATCTCATTTCTATGTTTCATGGTAAGATATAATATGATTTGCGAAGTGTTATGTATTCCTCGTCTGCACTTCAAATGAATGTAAATGCGACACTTCCTTGCATGGAAATAGCGTTGGCAGATGTCTACGTATCGTAGCAATAGAGCTCTTATGATTCTTAAAACGCGATATCGCATCTCACTTCTATGTTTCATGGTAAGATATAATATGATTTGCGAAGTGTCATGTATTCCTCGTCTACACTTCAAATGAATGTAAATGCGACACTTCCTTGCAAGGAAATAGCGTTTGCAGATGTCTACGTATCGAAGCAATAGAGTTCAAATGCTTCTTAAAACGCGATATCGCATCTCATTTCTATGTTTCATGGTAACATACATTATGATTTGCGAAGTGTTATGTATTCCTCGTCTACACTTCAAATGAATGTGAATGCGAAACTTCCTCGCTAGGAAATAGCGTTTGCAGCTGTCTACGTATCGTAGCATTAGATTTCTAATGCTTCTTAAAACGCGATATCGCATCTCATATCTATGTTTCATGGTAAGATATAATATGAATTGCGAAGTGTCATGTATACCTCGTCTACACTTCAAATGAATGTAAATGCGACACTTCCTTGCAAGGAAATAGCGTTTGCGAATATCTGTCTATCGTAGCAATAGTGTTCTAATGCATCTTAAAACGCGATATCGCATCTCATTTCTATGTTTCATGGTAAGATATAATATGATTTGCGAAGTGTTATGCATTCCTCGTCTACGATTCAAATGAATGTAAATGCGACACTTCCTTGCAAGGAAATAGCGTTTGCAGATGTCTACGTATCGCAGCAATAGAGTTCTTATGATTCTTAAAACGCGATATTGCATCTCATTTCGATGTTTCATGGTAAGATATAATATGATTTGCGAAGTGTCATGTATTCCTCGTCTACACTTCAAATGGATGTAAATGCGACACTACCTTGCTAGGAAATAGCGTCTGCAGATGTCTAGGTATCGCAGCAATAGAGTTCTAATGCTTCTTAAAACGCGATATCGTATCTCATTTCTATGTTTCATGGTAAGATATAATATGATTTGCGAAGTGTTATGTATTCCTCGTCTACATTTCAGATGAATGTGAATGCGACACTTCCTCGCTAGGAAATAGCGTTTGCAGATGTCTACGTATCGTAGCAATAGATTTCCAATGCTTCTTAAAACGCGATATCGCATCTCATTTCTATGTTTCATGGTAAGATATAATATGATTTGCGAAGTGTCATGTATTCCTCGTCTACACTTCAAATGAATGTAAATGCGACACTTCCATGCTAGGAAATAGCGTCTGCAGATGTCTAGGTATCGTAGCAATAGAGTTCTAATGCTTCTTAAAACGCGATATCGCATCTCATTTCTATGTTTCATGGTAAGATATAATATGATTTGCGAAGTGTTATGTATTCCTCGTCTACACTTCAAATGAATGTGAATGCGACACTTCCTCGCTAGGAAATGGCGTTTGCAGATGTCTACGTATCGTAGCAATAGATTTCCAATGCTTCTTAAGACGCGATATCGCATCTCATTTCTATGTTTCATGGTAAGATATAATATGATTTTCGAAGTGTCATGTATTCCTCGTCTACACTTCAAATGAATGTAAATGCCACACTTCCCTGCTAGGAAATAGCGTCTGCAGATGTCCAGGTATCGTAGCAATAGAGTTCTAATGCTTCTTAAAATGCGATATCGCATCTCATTTCTATGTTTCATGGTAAGATATAATATGATTTGCGAAGTATCATGTATTCCTCGTCTACACTTCAAATGAATGTAAATGCGACACTTCCTCGCTAGGAAATAGCGTTTGCAGATGTCTACGTATCGTAGCAATAGATTTCTAATGCTTCTTAAAACGCGATATCGCATCTCATTTCTATGTCTCATGGTAAGATATAATATGATTTGCGAAGTGTCATGTATTCCTCGTCTACACTTCAAATGAATGTAAATGCGACACTTCCTTGCTAGGAAATAGCGTTTGCAGATGTCTACGTATCGAAGCAATAGAGTTCAAATGCTTCTAAAAGCGCGATATCGCATCTCATTTCTATGTTTCATGGTAAGATATATTATGATTTGCGAAGTGTTACGTATACCTAGTCTACACTTCAAACGAATGTAAATGCGACACTTCCTTGTAAGGAAATAGCGTTTGCGAATGTCTATCTATCGTAGCTATAGTGTTCTAATGCTTCTTAAAACGCGATATCGCATCTCATTTCTATGTTTCAAGGTAAGATATAATATGATTTGCGAAGTATCATGTATTCCTCGTCTACTATTCAAATGAATGTAAATGCGACACTTCCTTGCAAGGAAATAGCGTTTGCAAATGTCTACGTATCTTAGCAATAGAGTTCTTATGATTCTTAAAACGCGATGTCGAATCTCATTTCTATGTTTCATGGTAAAATATAATATGATTTGCGAACTGTCATGTATTCCTCGTCTACACTTCAAATGAATTTAAATGCGACACTACCTTGCCAGGAAATAGCGTCTGCAGATGTCTAGGTATCGCAGCAATAGAGTTCTAATGCTTCTTAAAACGCGATATCGCATCTCATTTCTATGTTTCATGGTAAGATATAATATGATTTGCGAAGTGTTATGTATTCCTCGTCTACACTTCAAATGAATGTGAATGCGACACTTCCTTGCAAGGAAATAGCGTTTTCGAATGTCTACCTATCGCAGCAATGGTGTTCTAATGCTCCTTAAAACGCGATATCGCATCACATCTCTATGTTTCATGTTAAGATATAATACGATTTGCGAAGTGTTATGTATTCCTCGTCTACACTTCAAATGAATGTGAATGCGACACTTCCTTGCAAGGAAATAGCGTTTTCGAATGTCTACGTATCGAAGTAATAGAGTTCAAATGCTTCTTAAAACGCGATATCGCATCTCATTTCTATGTTTCATGGTAAGATATAATATGATTTGCGAAGTGTTATGTATTCTTCGTCTACACTTCAAATGAATGTAAATGCGACACTTCCTTGCAAGGAAATAGCGTTTGCAAATGTCTACCTATCGTCGCAATAGTGTTCCAAAGCTCCTTAAAACGCGATATCGCATCTCAGTTCTATGTTTCATGGTAAGATATAATATGATTTGCGAAGTGTTGTGTTTTCCTCGCCTACACTTCAAATGAATGTAAATGCGACACTTCTTTGCAAGGAAATAGCGTTTGCGAATGTCTACCTATTGTAGCAATAGTGTTCTAATGCTTCTTAAAACGCGATATCGCATCTCATCGCTATATTTCATGGTAAGATATAATATGATTTGCGAAGTGTTATGTATTCCTCGTCTACACTTCAAATGAATGTAAATGCGACACTTCCTTACAAGGAAATAGCGTTTGCAGATGTCTACGTATCGAGGCAATAGAGTTCAAATGCTTCTTAAGACGAGATATTGCATCTCATTTCTATGTTTCATGGTAAGATATATTATGATTTGCGAAGTGTTATGTATTCCTCGTCTACACTTCAAATGAATGTAAATGCGACACTTCCTTGCAAGGAAATAGCGTTTGCAGATCTCTACGTACCGTAGCAGCGGAGTTCTTATGATTCTTAAAACGCGATATCGCATTTCATTTCTATGTTTCATGGTAAGATATAATATGATTTGCGAGGTGTTATGTATTCCTCTTCTACACTTCAAATGAATGTAAATGCGACACTTCCTTGTAAGGAAATAGCGTTTGCAGATGTCCACCTATTGTAGCAATAGTGTTCTAATGCTTCTTAAAACGCGATATCGCATCTCATCGCTATATTTCATGGTAAGATATAATATGATTTGCGAAGTGTTATGTATTCCTCGTCTACACTTCAAATGAATGTAAATGCGACACTTCCTTGTAAGGAAATAGCGTTTGCAGATGTCCACCTATTGTAGCAATAGTGTTCTAATGCTTCTTAAAACGCGATATCGCATCTCATCGCTATATTTCATGGTAAGATATAATATGATTTGCGAAGTGTTATGTATTCCTCGTCTACACTTCAAATGAATGTAAATGCGACACTTCCTTACAAGGAAATAGCGTTTGCAGATGTCTACGTATCGTAGCAATAGATTTCCTATGCTTCCTAAAACGCGATATCGCATCTCATTTCTATGTTTCATGGTAAGATATAATATGATTTGCGAAGTGTTATGTATTTCTCGTCTACACTTCAAATGAATGTAAATGCGACACTTCTTTGCAAGGAAATAGCGTTTGCAAATGTCTACCTATCGTAGCAATAGTGTTCTAATGCTTCTTAAAACGCGATATCGCATCTCAGTTCTATGTTTCATGGTAAGATATAATATGATTTGCGAAGTGTTATGTTTTCCTCGTCTACACTTCAAATGAATGTAAATGCGACACTTCCTTGTAAGGAAATAGCGTTTGCAGATGTCTACCTATCGTAGCAATAGAGTTCTAATGCTTCTTAAAACGCGATATCGCATCTCATTTCTATGTTCCATGGTAAGATATAATATGATTTGCGAAGTGTCATGTATTACTCGTCTACACTTCAAATGCATGTAAATGCGAAACTTCCATGCAGGGAAATTGCGTTTGCAGATGTCTACGTATCGTAGCAATAGAGTTCTTATGATTCTTAAAACGCGATATCGCATCTCATTTCTATGTTTCATGGTAAGATATAATATGATTTGCGAAGTGTTATGTATTCTTCGTCTACACTTCAAATGAATGTAAATGCGACACTTCCTTGCAAGGAAATAGCGTTTGCAAATGTCTACCTATCGTCGCAATAGTGTTCCAAAGCTCCTTAAAACGCGATATCGCATCTCAGTTCTATGTTTCATGGTAAGATATAATATGATTTGCGAAGTGTTATGTTTTCCTCGTCTACACTTCAAATGAATGTAAATGCGACACTTCCTTGTAAGGAAATAGCGTTTGCAAACGTCTACCTACCGTAGCAATAGTGTTCTAATGCTTCTTAAAACGCGATATCGCATCTCATTCCTATGTTTCATGGTAAGATATATTATGACTTGCGAAGTGTTATGCATTCCTCGTCTACGATTCAAATGAATGTAAATGCGACACTTCCTTGCAAGGAAATTGCGTTTGCAGATGTCTACGTATCGTAGCAATAGAGTTCTCATGATTCTTAAAACGCGATTTCGCATCTCATTTCTATGTTTCATGGTAAGATATAATATGATTTGCGAAGTGTTATGTATTCCTCGCCTACACTTCAAATGAATGTAAATGCGACACTTCTTTGCAAGGAAATAGCGTTTGCGAATGTCTACCTATTGTAGCAATAGTGTTCTAATGCTTCTTAAAACGCGATATCGCATCTCATCGCTATATTTCATGGTAAGATATAATATGATTTGCGAAGTGTTATGTATTCCTCGTCTACACTTCAAATGAATGTAAATGCGACACTTCCTTACAAGGAAATAGCGTTTGCAGATGTCTACGTATCGAAGCAATAGAGTTCAAATGCTTCTTAAGACGAGATATTGCATCTCATTTCTATGTTTCATGGTAAGATATATTATGATTTGCGAAGTGTTATGTATTCCTCGTCTACACTTCAAATGAATGTAAATGCGACACTTCCTTGCAAGGAAATAGCGTTTGCGAATGTCTACCTATTGTAGCAATAGTGTTCTAATGCTTCTTAAAACGCGATATCGCATCTCATCGCTATATTTCATGGTAAGATATAATATGATTTGCGAAGTGTTATGTATTCCTCGTCTACACTTCAAATGAATGTAAATGCGACACTTCCTTACAAGGAAATAGCGTTTGCAGATGTCTACGTATCGAAGCAATAGAGTTCAAATGCTTCTTAAGACGAGATATTGCATCTCATTTCTATGTTTCATGGTAAGATATATTATGATTTGCGAAGTGTTATGTATTCCTCGTCTACACGTCAAATGAATGTAAATGCGACACTTCCTTGCAAGGAAATAGCGTTTGCAGATCTCTACGTACCGTAGCAGCAGAGTTCTTATGATTCTTAAAACGCGATATCGCATCTCATTTCTATGTTTCATGGTAAGATATAATATGAATTGCGAAGTGTCATGTATACCTCGTCTACACTTCAAATGAATGTAAATGCGACACTTCCTTGCAAGGAAATAGCGTTTGCGAATGTCTGTCTATCGTAGCAATAGTGTTCTAATGCTTCTTAAAATGCGATATCGCATCTCATTTCTATGTTTCATGGTAAGATATAATATGATTTGCGAAGTGTTATGCATTCCTCGTCTACGATTCAAATGAATGTAAATGCGACACTTCCTTGCAAGGAAATAGCGTTTGCAGATGTCTACGTATCGTAGCAATAGAGATCTTATGATTCTTAAAACGCGATATCGCATCTCATTTCTATGTTTCATGGTAAGATATAATATGATTTGCGAAGTGTCATGTATTCCTCGTCTACACTTCAAATGGATGTAAATGCGACACTACCTTGCTAGGAAATAGCGTCTGCAGATGTCTAGGTATCGCAGCAATAGAGTTCTAATGCTTCTTAAAACGCGATATCGTATCTCATTTCTATGTTTCATGGTAAGATATAATATGATTTGCGAAGTGTTTTGTATTCCTCGTCTACACTTCAAATGAATGTGAATGCGACACTTCCTCGCTAGGAAATAGCGTTTGCAGATATCTACGTATCCTAGCAATAGATTTCCAATGCTTCTTAAAACGCGATATCGCATCCCATTTCTATGTTTCATGGTAAGATATAATATGATTTGCGAAGTGTCATGTATTCCTCGTCTACACTTTAAATGAATGTGAATGCGACACTTCCTTGCAAGGAAGTAGCGTTTTCGAATGTCTACCTATCGTAGCAATAGTGTTCTAATGATTCTTAGAACGCGATATCGCATCTCATCTCTATGTTTCATGGTAGGATATAATACGATTTGCGAAGTGTTATGTATTCCTCGTCTACACATCAAATGAATGTAAATGCGACACTTCCTTGCAAGGAAATAGCGTTTGCAGATGTCAACGTATCGAAGCAATAGAGTTCAAATGCTTCTTAAAACGCGATATCGCATCTCATTTCTATGTTTCATGGTAACATACATTATGATTTGCGAAGTGTTATGTATTCCTCGTCTACACTTCAAATGAATGTAAATGCGACACTTACTTGCAAGGAAATAGCGTTTGCGAATGTCTGTCTATCGTAGCAATAGTGTTCTAATGCTTCTTAAAACGCGATATCGCATCTCATTTCTATGTTTCATGGTAAGATATAATATGATTTGCGAAGTGTTATGCATTCCTCGTCTACGATTCAAATGAATGTAAATGCGACACTTCCTTGCAAGGAAATAGCGTTTGCAGATGTCTACGTATCGTAGCAATAGTGTTCTTATGATTCTTAAAACGCGATATCGCATCTCATTTCTATGTTTCATGGTAAGATATAATATGATTTGCGAAGTGTCATGTATTCCTCGTCTACACTTCAAATGGATGTAAATGCGACACTACCTTGCTAGGAAATAGCGTCTGCAGATGTCTAGGTATCGCAGCAATAGAGTTCTAATGCTTCTTAAAACGCGATATCGTATCTCATTTCTATGTTTCATGGTAAGATATAATATGATTTGCGAAGTGTTTTGTATTCCTCGTCTACACTTCAAATGAATGTGAATGCGACACTTCCTCGCTAGGAAATAGCGTTTGCAGATATCTACGTATCCTAGCAATAGATTTCCAATGCTTCTTAAAACGCGATATCGCATCCCATTTCTATGTTTCATGGTAAGATATAATATGATTTGCGAAGTGTCATGTATTCCTCGTCTACACTTTAAATGAATGTGAATGCGACACTTCCTTGCAAGGAAGTAGCGTTTTCGAATGTCTACCTATCGTAGCAATAGTGTTCTAATGATTCTTAGAACGCGATATCGCATCTCATCTCTATGTTTCATGGTAGGATATAATACGATTTGCGAAGTGTTATGTATTCCTCGTCTACACATCAAATGAATGTAAATGCGACACTTCCTTGCAAGGAAATAGCGTTTGCAGATGTCAACGTATCGAAGCAATAGAGTTCAAATGCTTCTTAAAACGCGATATCGCATCTCATTTCTATGTTTCATGGTAACATACATTATGATTTGCGAAGTGTTATGTATTCCTCGTCTACACTTCAAATGAATGTAAATGCGACACTTACTTGCAAGGAAATAGCGTTTGCGAATGTCTGTCTATCGTAGCAATAGTGTTCTAATGCTTCTTAAAACGCGATATCGCATCTCATTTCTATGTTTCATGGTAAGATATAATATGATTTGCGAAGTGTTATGCATTCCTCGTCTACGATTCAAATGAATGTAAATGCGACACTTCCTTGCAAGGAAATAGCGTTTGCAGATGTCTACGTATCGTAGCAATAGTGTTCTTATGATTCTTAAAACGCGATATCGCATCTCATTTCTATGTTTCATGGTAAGATATAATATGATTTGCGAAGTGTCATGTATTCCTCGTCTACACTTCAAATGGATGTAAATGCGACACTACCTTGCTAGGAAATAGCGTCTGCAGATGTCTAGGTATCGCAGCAATAGAGTTCTAATGCTTCTTAAAACGCGATATCGTATCCCATTTCTATGTTTCATGGTAAGATATAATATGATTTGCGAAGTGTTTTGTATTCCTCGTCTACACTTCAAATGAATGTGAATGCGACACTTCCTCGCTAGGAAATAGCGTTTGCAGATGTCTACGTATCCTAGCAATAGATTTCCAATGCTTCTTAAAACGCGATATCGCATCTCATTTCTATGTTTCATGGTAAGATATAATATGATTTGCGAAGTGTCATGTATTCCTCGTCTACACTTTAAATGAATGTAAATGCGACACTTCCTCGCTAGGAAATAGCGTTTGCAGATGTCTACGTATCGTAGCAATAGATTTCTAATGCTTCTTAAAACGCGATTTTTCATCTCATTTCTATGTTTCATGGTAAGATATAATATGATTTGCGAAGTGTCATGTATTCCTCGTCTACACTTCAAATGAATGTAAATGCGACACTTCCTTGCTAGGAAATAGCGTCTGCAGATGTCTAGGTATCGTTGCAATAGTGTTCTAATGCTTCTTAAAACGCGATATCGCATCTCATTTCTATGTTTCATGGTAAGATATAATATGATTTGCGAAGTGTTATGTATTCCTCGTCTGCACTTCAAATGAATGTGAATGCGAAACTTCCTCGCTAGGAAATAGCGTTTGCAGATGTCTGCGTATCGTAGCAATAGATTTCCAATGCTTCTTAAAACGCGATATCGCATCTCATTTCTATGTTTCATGGTAAGATATAATATGATTTGCGAAGTGTCATGTATTCCTCGTCTACACTTCAAATGAATGTAAATGCGACACTTCCTTGCTAGGAAATAGCGTCTGCAGTTGTCTAGGTATCGTAGCAATAGAGTTCTAATGCTTCTTAGAACGCGATATCGCATCTCATTTCTATGTTTCAGGGTAAGATATAATATGATTTGCGAAGTATCATGTATTCCTCGTCTACACTTCAAATGAATGTGAATGCGACACTTCCTTGCAAGGAAGTAGCGTTTTCGAATGTCTACCTATCGTAGCAATAGTGTTCTAATGATTCTTAGAACGCGATATCGCATCTCATCTCTATGTTTCATGGTAAGATATAATACGATTTGCGAAGTGTTATGTAATCCTCGTCTACACATCAAATGAATGTAAATGCGACACTTCCTTGCAAGGAAATAGCGTTTGCAGATGTCAACGTATCGAAGCAATAGAGTTCCAATGCTTCTTAAAACGCGATATCGCATCTCATTTCTATGTTTCATGGTAAGATATAATATGATTTGCGAAGTATCACGTATTCCTCGTCTACACTTCAAATGAATGTGAATGCGATACTTCCTCGCTAGGAAATAGCGTTTGCAGATGTCTACGTATCGTAGCAATAGATGGCCAATGCTTCTTAAAACGCGATATCGCATCTCATTTCTATGTTTCATGGTAAGATATAATATGATTTTGAAGTGTCATGTATCCCTCGCCTACACTTCAAATGAATGAAAATGCCATACTTCCCTGATAGGAAATAGCGTCTGCAGATGTCCAGGTATCGTAGCAATAGAGTTCTAATGCTTCTTAAAACGCGATATCGCATCTCATTTCTATGTTTCATGGTAAGATATAATATGATTAGCGAAGTATCATGTATTCCTCGTCTACACTTCAAATGAATGTAAATGCGACACTTCCTCGCTAGGAAATAGAGTCTGCAGATGTCTACGTATCGTAGCAATAGAGTTCTTATGATTCTTAAAACGCGATATCGCATCTCATTTCTATGTTTCATGGTAAGATATAATATGATTTGCGAAGTGCTATGTATTCCTCGTCTACACTTCAAATGAATGTGAATGCGACACTTCCTTGCAAGGAAATAGCGTTTGCGAATATCTACGTATCGTAGCAATAGATTTCCAATGCTTCTTAAAACGCGATATCGCATCTCATTTCTATGTTTCATGGTAAGATATAATATGATTTGCGAAGTGTTATGTATTCCTCGTCTACACTTCAAATGAATGTAAATGCGACACTTACTTTCAAGGAAATAGCGTTTGCAGATGTCTACGTATCGTAGCAATAGAGTTCTTATGATTCTTAAAACGCGATATCGCATCTCATTTCTATGTTGCATGGTAAGATATAATCTGATTTACGAAGTGTTATGTATTCCTCGTCTACACTTCAAATGAATGTGAATGCGACACTTCCTCGCTAGGAAATAGCGTTTGCATGTGTCGACGTATCGTAGCAACAGATTTCCAATGCCTCTTAAAACGCTATATCGCATCTCATTTCTATGTTTCATGGTAAGATATAATATGATTTGCGAAGTGTCATGTATTCCTCGTCTATACTTCAAATGAATGTAAATGCCACACTTCCCTGCTTCGAAATAGCGTCTGCAGATGTCCAGGTATCGTAGCAATAGAGTTCTAATGCTTCTTAAAACGCGATATCGCATCTGATTTCTATGTTTCATGGTAAGATATAATATGATTTGCGAAGTGTTCTGTATTCCTCGTCTACACTTCAAATGAATGTAAATGCGACACTTCCTTGCAAGGAAATAGCGTTTGCAGATGTCTACGTATCGTAGCAATAGAGTTCTAATGCTTCTTAAAATGCGATATCGCATCTCATTTCCATGTTTCATGGTAAGATATAATATGATTTGCGAAGTGTTCTGCATTCCTCGTCTACACTTCAAATGAATGTAAATGCGATACTTCCTTGCAAGGAAATAGCGTTTGCAGATGTCTACGTATGGTAGCAATAGAGTTCTTATGATTTTTAAAACGCGATATCGCATCTCATTTCTATGTTTCATGGTTAGATATAATATGATTTGCGAAGTATCATGTATTCCTCGTCTACACTTCAAATGAATGTGAATGCGACACTTCCTCGCCAGGAAATAGCGTTTGCAGATGTCTACGTATCGTAGCAATAGATTGCCAATGCTTCTTAAAACGCGATATCGCATCTCATTTCTATGTTTCATGGTAAGATATAATATGATTTGCGAAGTGTTATGTTTTCCACGTCTACACTTCAAATGAATGTAAATGCGACACTTACTTGCAAGGAAATAGCGTTTGCAGATGTCTACGTATCGTAACAATAGAGTTCTAATGCTTCTTAAAACGCGATATCGCATCTCATTTCTATATTTCATGGCAAGATATAATATGGTTTGCGAAGTGTTATGTATTCCTCGTCTACACTTCAAATGAATGTAAATGAGACACTTCCTTGCAAGGAAATTGCGTTTGCAGATGTCTACGTATCGTAGCAATAGAGTTCTTATGATTCTTAAAACGCGATACCGCATCTCAGTTCTATGTTTCATGGTAAGATATAATATGATTTGCGAAGTGTTATGTTTTCCTCGTCTACACTTCAAATGAATGTAAATGCGACACTTCCTTGCAAGGAAATAGCGTTTGCAGATGTCTACGTATCGAAGCAATAGAGTTCAAATGCTTCTTAAAACGAGATATTGCATCTCATATCTATGTTTCATGATAAGATATAATATTCATTGCGAAGTGTTATGTATTCCTCGTCTACACGTCAAATGAATGTGAATGCGACACTTCCTTGCAAGGAAATAGCGTTTGCGAATGTCTACCTATCGTAGCAATTGTGTTCTAATGCTTCTTAAAACGCGATATCGCATCTCATTCCTATGTTCCATGGTAAGATATAATATGATTTGCGAAGTGTTATGTATTCCTCGTCTACACTTCAAATGAATGTGAATGCGACACTTCCTCGCTAGGAAATAGCGTTTGCAGATGTCTACGTATCGTAGCAATAGATTTCCAATGCTTCTTAAAACGCGATATCGGATCTCATTTCTATGTTTCATGGTAAGATATAATATGATTTGCGAAGTGTCATGTATTCCTCGTCTACTCTTCAAATGAATGTAAATGCGACACTTCCTTGCTAGGAAATAGCGTCTGCAGTTGTCTAGGTATCGTAGCAATAGAGTTCTAATGCTTCTTAAAACGCGATATCGCATCTCATTTCTATGTTTCATGGTAAGATATAATATGATTTGCGAAGTATCATGTATTCCTCGTCTACACTTCAAATGAATGTAAATGCGACACTACCTTGCTAGGAAATAGCGTCTGCAGATGTCTATGTATCGCAGCAATAGAGTTCTAATGCTTCTTAAAACGCGATATCGCATCTCATTTCTATGTTTCATGGTAAGATATAATATGATTTGCGTAGTGTTATGTATTCCTCGTCTACACTTCAAATGGATGTGAATGCGACACTTCCTCGCTAGGAAATAGCGTTTGCAGATGTCTATGTATCGTAGCAATAGATTTCTAATGATTCTTAAAACGCGATATCGCATCTCATTTCTATGTTTCATGGTAAGATATAATATGATTTGCGAAGTGTCATGTATTCCTCGTCTACACTTCAAATGAATGTAAATGCGACACTTCCTCGCTAGGAAATAGCGTTTGCAGATGACTACGTATCGTAGCAATAGAGTTCTAATGCTTCTTAAAACGCGATATCGCATCTCATTTCTATGTTTCATGGTAAGATATAATATGATTTACGAAGTGTTATGTGTTCCTCGTCTACACTTCAAATGAATGTGAATGCGACACTTCCTCGCTAGGAAATAGAGTTTGCAGATGTCTAGGTATCGCAGCAATAGAGTTCTAATGCTTCATAAAACGCGATATCGTATCTCATTTCTATGTTTCATGGTAAGATATAATATGATTTGCGAATTATCATGTATTCCTCGTCTACACTTCAAATGAATGTAAATGCGAAACTTCCTCGCTAGGAAGTAGCGTTTGCAGATGTCTAGGTATCGTAGCAATAAAGTTCTTATGATTCTTAAAACGCGATATCGCATCTCATTTCTATGTTTCATGGTAAGATATAATATGATTTGCGAAGTGTCATGTATTCCTCGTCTACACTTCAAATGAATGTGAATGCGACACTTCCTTGCAAGGAAATAGCGTTTTCGAATGTCTACCTATCGTAGCAATAGTGTTCTAATGCTTCTTAGAACGCGATATCGCATCTCATCTCTATGTTTCATGGTAAGATATGATACGATTTGCGAAGTGTTATGTATTCCTCGTCTACACTTCAAATGAATGTAAATGCGACACTTCCTTGCTAGGAAATAGCGTCTGCAGATGTCTAGGTATCGTAGCAATAGAGTTCCAATGCTTCTTAAAACGCGATATCGCATCTCATTTCTATGTTTCATGGTAAGATATAATATGATTTGCGAAGTGTTATGTATTCCTCGTCTGCACTTCAAATGAATGTAAATGCGACACTTCCTTGCATGGAAATAGCGTTGGCAGATGTCTACGTATCGTAGCAATAGAGTTCTTATGATTCTTAAAACGCGATATCGCATCTCACTTCTATGTTTCATGGTAAGATATAATATGATTTGCGAAGTGTCATGTATTCCTCGTCTACACTTCAAATGAATGTAAATGCGACACTTCCTTGCAAGGAAATAGCGTTTGCAGATGTCTACGTATCGAAGCAATAGAGTTCAAATGCTTCTTAAAACGCGATATCGCATCTCATTTCTATGTTTCATGGTAACATACATTATGATTTGCGAAGTGTTATGTATTCCTCGTCTACACTTCAAATGAATGTGAATGCGAAACTTCCTCGCTAGGAAATAGCGTTTGCAGCTGTCTACGTATCGTAGCATTAGATTTCTAATGCTTCTTAAAACGCGATATCGCATCTCATATCTATGTTTCATGGTAAGATATAATATGAATTGCGAAGTGTCATGTATACCTCGTCTACACTTCAAATGAATGTAAATGCGACACTTCCTTGCAAGGAAATAGCGTTTGCGAATATCTGTCTATCGTAGCAATAGTGTTCTAATGCATCTTAAAACGCGATATCGCATCTCATTTCTATGTTTCATGGTAAGATATAATATGATTTGCGAAGTGTTATGCATTCCTCGTCTACGATTCAAATGAATGTAAATGCGACACTTCCTTGCAAGGAAATAGCGTTTGCAGATGTCTACGTATCGCAGCAATAGAGTTCTTATGATTCTTAAAACGCGATATCGCATCTCATTTCGATGTTTCATGGTAAGATATAATATGATTTGCGAAGTGTCATGTATTCCTCGTCTACACTTCAAATGGATGTAAATGCGACACTACCTTGCTAGGAAATAGCGTCTGCAGATGTCTAGGTATCGCAGCAATAGAGTTCTAATGCTTCTTAAAACGCGATATCGTATCTCATTTCTATGTTTCATGGTAAGATATAATATGATTTGCGAAGTGTTATGTATTCCTCGTCTACACTTCAGATGAATGTGAATGCGACACTTCCTCGCTAGGAAATAGCGTTTGCAGATGTCTACGTATCGTAGCAATAGATTTCCAATGCTTCTTAAAACGCGATATCGCATCTCATTTCTATGTTTCATGGTAAGATATAATATGATTTGCGAAGTGTCATGTATTCCTCGTCTACACTTCAAATGAATGTAAATGCGACACTTCCATGCTAGGAAATAGCGTCTGCAGATGTCTAGGTATCGTAGCAATAGAGTTCTAATGCTTCTTAAAACGCGATATCGCATCTCATTTCTATGTTTCATGGTAAGATATAATATGATTTGCGAAGTGTTATGTATTCCTCGTCTACATTTCAAATGAATGTGAATGCGACACTTCCTCGCTAGGAAATGGCGTTTGCAGATGTCTACGTATCGTAGCAATAGATTTCCAATGCTTCTTAAGACGCGATATCGCATCTCATTTCTATGTTTCATGGTAAGATATAATATGATTTTCGAAGTGTCATGTATTCCTCGTCTACACTTCAAATGAATGTAAATGCCACACTTCCCTGCTAGGAAATAGCGTCTGCAGATGTCCAGGTATCGTAGCAATAGAGTTCTAATGCTTCTTAAAATGCGATATCGCATCTCATTTCTATGTTTCATGGTAAGATATAATATGATTTGCGAAGTATCATGTATTCCTCGTCTACACTTCAAATGAATGTAAATGCGACACTTCCTCGCTAGGAAATAGCGTTTGCAGATGTCTACGTATCGTAGCAATAGATTTCTAATGCTTCTTAAAACGCGATATCGCATCTCATTTCTATGTCTCATGGTAAGATATAATATGATTTGCGAAGTGTCATGTATTCCTCGTCTACACTTCAAATGAATGTAAATGCGACACTTCCTTGCTAGGAAATAGCGTTTGCAGATGTCTACGTATCGAAGCAATAGAGTTCAAATGCTTCTAAAAGCGCGATATCGCATCTCATTTCTATGTTTCATGGTAAGATATATTATGATTTGCGAAGTGTTACGTATACCTAGTCTACACTTCAAACGAATGTAAATGCGACACTTCCTTGTAAGGAAATAGCGTTTGCGAATGTCTATCTATCGTAGCTATAGTGTTCTAATGCTTCTTAAAACGCGATATCGCATCTCATTTCTATGTTTCAAGGTAAGATATAATATGATTTGCGAAGTATCATGTATTCCTCGTCTACTATTCAAATGAATGTAAATGCGACACTTCCTTGCAAGGAAATAGCGTTTGCAAATGTCTACGTATCTTAGCAATAGAGTTCTTATGATTCTTAAAACGCGATATCGAATCTCATTTCTATGTTTCATGGTAAAATATAATATGATTTGCGAAGTGTTATGTATTCTTCGTCTACACTTCAAATGAATGTAAATGCGACACTTCCTTGCAAGGAAATAGCGTTTGCAAATGTCTACCTATCGTCGCAATAGTGTTCCAAAGCTCCTTAAAACGCGATATCGCATCTCAGTTCTATGTTTCATGGTAAGATATAATATGATTTGCGAAGTGTTGTGTTTTCCTCGTCTACACTTCAAATGAATGTAAATGCGACACTTCCTCGTAAGGAAATAGCGTTTGCAAACGTCTACCTACCGTAGCAATAGTGTTCTAATGCTTCTTAAAACGCGATATCGCATCTCATTCCTATGTTTCATGGTAAGATATATTATGATTTGCGAAGTGTTATGCATTCCTCGTCTACGATTCAAATGAATGTAAATGCGACACTTCCTTGCAAGGAAATTGCGTTTGCAGATGTCTACGTATCGTAGCAATAGAGTTCTCATGATTCTTAAAACGCGATATCGCATCTCATTTCTATGTTTCATGGTAAGATATAATATGATTTGCGAAGTGTTATGTATTCCTCGCCTACACTTCAAATGAATGTAAATGCGACACTTCTTTGCAAGGAAATAGCGTTTGCGAATGTCTACCTATTGTAGCAATAGTGTTCTAATGCTTCATAAAACGCGATATCGCATCTCATCGCTATATTTCATGGTAAGATATAATATGATTTGCGAAGTGTTATGTATTAATCGTCTACACTTCAAATGAATGTAAATGCGACACTTCCTTACAAGGAAATAGCGTTTGCAGATGTCTACGAATCGAAGCAATAGAGTTCAAATGCTTCTTAAGACGAGATATTGCATCTCATTTCTATGTTTCATGGTAAGATATATTATGATTTGCGAAGTGTTATGTATTCCTCGTCTACACTTCAAATGAATGTAAATGCGACACTTCCTTGCAAGGAAATAGCGTTTGCAGATGTCTACGTATCGAAGCAATAGAGTTCAAATGCTTCTTAAAACGCGATATCGCATCTCATTTCTATGTTTCATGGTAACATACATTATGATTTGCGAAGTGTTATGTATTCCTCGTCTACACTTCAAATGAATGTGAATGCGAAACTTCCTCGCTAGGAAATAGCGTTTGCAGCTGTCTACGTATCGTAGCATTAGATTTCTAATGCTTCTTAAAACGCGATATCGCATCTCATATCTATGTTTCATGGTAAGATATAATATGAATTGCGAAGTGTCATGTATACCTCGTCTACACTTCAAATGAATGTAAATGCGACACTTCCTTGCAAGGAAATAGCGTTTGCGAATATCTGTCTATCGTAGCAATAGTGTTCTAATGCATCTTAAAACGCGATATCGCATCTCATTTCTATGTTTCATGGTAAGATATAATATGATTTGCGAAGTGTTATGCATTCCTCGTCTACGATTCAAATGAATGTAAATGCGACACTTCCTTGCAAGGAAATAGCGTTTGCAGATGTCTACGTATCGCAGCAATAGAGTTCTTATGATTCTTAAAACGCGATATCGCATCTCATTTCGATGTTTCATGGTAAGATATAATATGATTTGCGAAGTGTCATGTATTCCTCGTCTACACTTCAAATGGATGTAAATGCGACACTACCTTGCTAGGAAATAGCGTCTGCAGATGTCTAGGTATCGCAGCAATAGAGTTCTAATGCTTCTTAAAACGCGATATCGTATCTCATTTCTATGTTTCATGGTAAGATATAATATGATTTGCGAAGTGTTATGTATTCCTCGTCTACACTTCAGATGAATGTGAATGCGACACTTCCTCGCTAGGAAATAGCGTTTGCAGATGTCTACGTATCGTAGCAATAGATTTCCAATGCTTCTTAAAACGCGATATCGCATCTCATTTCTATGTTTCATGGTAAGATATAATATGATTTGCGAAGTGTCATGTATTCCTCGTCTACACTTCAAATGAATGTAAATGCGACACTTCCATGCTAGGAAATAGCGTCTGCAGATGTCTAGGTATCGTAGCAATAGAGTTCTAATGCTTCTTAAAACGCGATATCGCATCTCATTTCTATGTTTCATGGTAAGATATAATATGATTTGCGAAGTGTTATGTATTCCTCGTCTACATTTCAAATGAATGTGAATGCGACACTTCCTCGCTAGGAAATGGCGTTTGCAGATGTCTACGTATCGTAGCAATAGATTTCCAATGCTTCTTAAGACGCGATATCGCATCTCATTTCTATGTTTCATGGTAAGATATAATATGATTTTCGAAGTGTCATGTATTCCTCGTCTACACTTCAAATGAATGTAAATGCCACACTTCCCTGCTAGGAAATAGCGTCTGCAGATGTCCAGGTATCGTAGCAATAGAGTTCTAATGCTTCTTAAAATGCGATATCGCATCTCATTTCTATGTTTCATGGTAAGATATAATATGATTTGCGAAGTATCATGTATTCCTCGTCTACACTTCAAATGAATGTAAATGCGACACTTCCTCGCTAGGAAATAGCGTTTGCAGATGTCTACGTATCGTAGCAATAGATTTCTAATGCTTCTTAAAACGCGATATCGCATCTCATTTCTATGTCTCATGGTAAGATATAATATGATTTGCGAAGTGTCATGTATTCCTCGTCTACACTTCAAATGAATGTAAATGCGACACTTCCTTGCTAGGAAATAGCGTTTGCAGATGTCTACGTATCGAAGCAATAGAGTTCAAATGCTTCTAAAAGCGCGATATCGCATCTCATTTCTATGTTTCATGGTAAGATATATTATGATTTGCGAAGTGTTACGTATACCTAGTCTACACTTCAAACGAATGTAAATGCGACACTTCCTTGTAAGGAAATAGCGTTTGCGAATGTCTATCTATCGTAGCTATAGTGTTCTAATGCTTCTTAAAACGCGATATCGCATCTCATTTCTATGTTTCAAGGTAAGATATAATATGATTTGCGAAGTATCATGTATTCCTCGTCTACTATTCAAATGAATGTAAATGCGACACTTCCTTGCAAGGAAATAGCGTTTGCAAATGTCTACGTATCTTAGCAATAGAGTTCTTATGATTCTTAAAACGCGATATCGAATCTCATTTCTATGTTTCATGGTAAAATATAATATGATTTGCGAAGTGTTATGTATTCTTCGTCTACACTTCAAATGAATGTAAATGCGACACTTCCTTGCAAGGAAATAGCGTTTGCAAATGTCTACCTATCGTCGCAATAGTGTTCCAAAGCTCCTTAAAACGCGATATCGCATCTCAGTTCTATGTTTCATGGTAAGATATAATATGATTTGCGAAGTGTTGTGTTTTCCTCGTCTACACTTCAAATGAATGTAAATGCGACACTTCCTCGTAAGGAAATAGCGTTTGCAAACGTCTACCTACCGTAGCAATAGTGTTCTAATGCTTCTTAAAACGCGATATCGCATCTCATTCCTATGTTTCATGGTAAGATATATTATGATTTGCGAAGTGTTATGCATTCCTCGTCTACGATTCAAATGAATGTAAATGCGACACTTCCTTGCAAGGAAATTGCGTTTGCAGATGTCTACGTATCGTAGCAATAGAGTTCTCATGATTCTTAAAACGCGATATCGCATCTCATTTCTATGTTTCATGGTAAGATATAATATGATTTGCGAAGTGTTATGTATTCCTCGCCTACACTTCAAATGAATGTAAATGCGACACTTCTTTGCAAGGAAATAGCGTTTGCGAATGTCTACCTATTGTAGCAATAGTGTTCTAATGCTTCATAAAACGCGATATCGCATCTCATCGCTATATTTCATGGTAAGATATAATATGATTTGCGAAGTGTTATGTATTAATCGTCTACACTTCAAATGAATGTAAATGCGACACTTCCTTACAAGGAAATAGCGTTTGCAGATGTCTACGAATCGAAGCAATAGAGTTCAAATGCTTCTTAAGACGAGATATTGCATCTCATTTCTATGTTTCATGGTAAGATATATTATGATTTGCGAAGTGTTATGTATTCCTCGTCTACACTTCAAATGAATGTAAATGCGACACTTCCTTGCAAGGAAATAGCGTTTGCAAATGTCTACCTATCGTCGCAATAGTGTTCCAAAGCTCCTTAAAACGCGATATCGCATCTCAGTTCTATGTTTCATGGTAAGATATAATATGATTTGCGAAGTGTTGTGTTTTCCTCGTCTACACTTCAAATGAATGTAAATGCGACACTTCCTCGTAAGGAAATAGCGTTTGCAAACGTCTACCTACCGTAGCAATAGTGTTCTAATGCTTCTTAAAACGCGATATCGCATCTCATTCCTATGTTTCATGGTAAGATATATTATGATTTGCGAAGTGTTATGCATTCCTCGTCTACGATTCAAATGAATGTAAATGCGACACTTCCTTGCAAGGAAATTGCGTTTGCAGATGTCTACGTATCGTAGCAATAGAGTTCTCATGATTCTTAAAACGCGATATCGCATCTCATTTCTATGTTTCATGGTAAGATATAATATGATTTGCGAAGTGTTATGTATTCCTCGCCTACACTTCAAATGAATGTAAATGCGACACTTCTTTGCAAGGAAATAGCGTTTGCGAATGTCTACCTATTGTAGCAATAGTGTTCTAATGCTTCTTAAAACGCGATATCGCATCTCATTTCTATGTTTCATGGTAAGATATAATATGATTTGCGAAGTGTTATGTATTCCTCGTCTACACTTCAAGTGAATGTAAATGCGACACTTCTTTGCAAGGAAATAGCGTTTGCAAATGTCTACCTATCGTAGCAATAGTGTTCTAATGCTTCTTAAAACGCGATATCGCATCTCAGTTCTATGTTTCATGGTAAGATATAATATGATTTGCGAAGTGTTATGTTTTCCTCGTCTACACTTCAAATGAATGTAAATGCGACACTTCCTTGTAAGGAAATAGCGTTTGCAGGTGTCTACCTATCGTAGCAATAGAGTTCTAATGCTTCTTAAAACGCGATATCGCATCTCATTTCTATGTTCCATGGTAAGATATAATATGATTTGCGAAGTGTCATGTATTACTCGTCTACACTTCAAATGCATGTAAATGCGAAACTTCCATGCAGGGAAATTGCGTTTGCAGATGTCTACGTATCGTAGCAATAGAGTTCTTATGATACTTAAAACGCGATATCGCATCTCATTTCTATGTTTCATGGTAAGATATAATATGATTTGCGAAGTGTTATGTATTCTTCGTCTACACTTCAAATGAATGTAAATGCGACACTTCCTTGCAAGGAAATAGCGTTTGCAAATGTCTACCTATCGTCGCAATAGTGTTCCAAAGCTCCTTAAAACGCGATATCGCATCTCAGTTCTATGTTTCATGGTAAGATATAATATGATTTGCGAAGTGTTGTGTTTTCCTCGTCTACACTTCAAATGAATGTAAATGCGACACTTCCTTGTAAGGAAATAGCGTTTGCAAACGTCTACCTACCGTAGCAATAGTGTTCTAATGCTTCTTAAAACGCGATATCGCATCTCATTCCTATGTTTCATGGTATGATATATTATGATTTGCGAAGTGTTATGCATTCCTCGTCTACGATTCAAATGAATGTAAATGCGACACTTCCTTGCAAGGAAATTGCGTTTGCAGATGTCTACGTATCGTAGCAATAGAGTTCTCATGATTCTTAAAACGCGATATCGCATCTCATTTCTATGTTTCATGGTAAGATATAATATGATTTGCGAAGTGTTATGTATTCCTCGCCTACACTTCAAATGAATGTAAATGCGACACTTCTTTGCAAGGAAATAGCGTTTGCGAATGTCTACCTATTGTAGCAATAGTGTTCTAATGCTTCTTAAAACGCGATATCGCATCTCATCGCTATATTTCATGGTAAGATATAATATGATTTGCGAAGTGTTATGTATTCCTCGTCTACACTTCAAATGAATGTAAATGCGACACTTCCTTACAAGGAAATAGCGTTTGCAGATGTCTACGTATCGAAGCAATAGAGTTCAAATGCTTCTTAAGACGAGATATTGCATCACATTTCTATGTTTCATGGTAAGATATATTATGATTTGCGAAGTGTTATGTATTCCTCGTCTACACTTCAAATGAATGTAAATGCGACACTTCCTTGCAAGGAAATAGCGTTTGCAGATCTCTACGTACCGTAGCAGCAGAGTTCTTATGATTCTTAAAACGCGATATCGCATTTCATTTCTATGTTTCATGGTAAGATATAATATGATTTGCGAAGTGTTATGTATTCCTCGTCTACACATCAAATGAATGTAAATGCGACACTTCCTTGTAAGGAAATAGCGTTTGCAGATGTCCACCTATCGTAACAATAGTGTTCTAATGCTTCTTAAAACGCGATATCGCATCTCATTTCTATGTTTCATGGTAAGATATAATATGATTTGCGAAGTGTTATGTTTTCCTCGTCTACACTTCAAATGAATGTAAATGCGACACTTCTTTGCAAGGAAATAGCGTTTGCGAATGTCTACCTATTGTAGCAATAGTGTTCTAATGCTGCTTAAAACGCGATATCGCATCTCATCGCTATATTTCATGGTAAGATATAATATGATTTGCGAAGTGTTATGTATTCCTCGTCTACACTTCAAATGAATGTAAATGCGACACTTCCTTGCAAGGAAATAGCGTTTGCAGTTGTCTACGTATCGAAGCAATAGAGTTCAAATGCTTCTTAAGACGAGATATTGCATCTCATTTCTATGTTTCATGGTAAGATATAATATGATTTGCGAAGTGTTATGTATTCTTCGTCTACACTTCAAATGAATGTAAATGCGACACTTCCTTGCAAGGAAATAGCGTTTGCAAATGTCTACCTATCGTCGCAATAGTGTTCCAAAGCTCCTTAAAACGCGATATCGCATCTCAGTTCTATGTTTCATGGTAAGATATAATATGATTTGCGAAGTGTTGTGTTTTCCTCGTCTACACTTCAAATGAATGTAAATGCGACACTTCCTTGTAAGGAAATAGCGTTTGCAAACGTCTACCTACCGTAGCAATAGTGTTCTAATGCTTCTTAAAACGCGATATCGCATCTCATTCCTATGTTTCATGGTAAGATATATTATGATTTGCGAAGTGTTATGCATTCCTCGTCTACGATTCAAATGAATGTAAATGCGACACTTCCTTGCAAGGAAATTGCGTTTGCAGATGTCTACGTATCGTAGCAATAGAGTTCTCATGATTCTTAAAACGCGATATCGCATCTCATTTCTATGTTTCATGGTAAGATATAATATGATTTGCGAAGTGTTATGTATTCCTCGCCTACACTTCAAATGAATGTAAATGCGACACTTCTTTGCAAGGAAATAGCGTTTGCGAATGTCTACCTATTGTAGCAATAGTGTTCTAATGCTTCTTAAAACGCGATATCGCATCTCATCGCTATATTTCATGGTAAGATATAATATGATTTGCGAAGTGTTATGTATTCCTCGTCTACACTTCAAATGAATGTAAATGCGACACTTCCTTACAAGGAAATAGCGTTTGCAGATGTCTACGTATCGAAGCAATAGAGTTCAAATGCTTCTTAAGACGAGATATTGCATCACATTTCTATGTTTCATGGTAAGATATATTATGATTTGCGAAGTGTTATGTATTCCTCGTCTACACTTCAAATGAATGTAAATGCGACACTTCCTTGCAAGGAAATAGCGTTTGCAGATCTCTACGTACCGTAGCAGCAGAGTTCTTATGATTCTTAAAACGCGATATCGCATTTCATTTCTATGTTTCATGGTAAGATATAATATGATTTGCGAAGTGTTATGTATTCCTCGTCTACACATCAAATGAATGTAAATGCGACACTTCCTTGTAAGGAAATAGCGTTTGCAGATGTCCACCTATCGTAACAATAGTGTTCTAATGCTTCTTAAAACGCGATATCGCATCTCATTTCTATGTTTCATGGTAAGATATAATATGATTTGCGAAGTGTTATGTTTTCCTCGTCTACACTTCAAATGAATGTAAATGCGACACTTCTTTGCAAGGAAATAGCGTTTGCGAATGTCTACCTATTGTAGCAATAGTGTTCTAATGCTTCTTAAAACGCGATATCGCATCTCATCGCTATATTTCATGGTAAGATATAATATGATTTGCGAAGTGTTATGTATTCCTCGTCTACACTTCAAATGAATGTAAATGCGACACTTCCTTACAAGGAAATAGCGTTTGCAGATGTCTACGTATCGAAGCAATAGAGTTCAAATGCTTCTTAAGACGAGATATTGCATCTCATTTCTATGTTTCATGGTAAGATATATTATGATTTGCGAAGTGTTATGTATTCCTCGTCTACACTTCAAATGAATGTAAATGCGACACTTCCTTGCAAGGAAATAGCGTTTGCAGATGTCTACGTATCGTAGCAATAGAGTTCTTATGATTCTTAAAACGCGATATCGCATCTCATTTCTATGTTTCATGGTAAGATATAATATGATTTGCGAAGTGTTATGTATTCCTCGTCTACACTTCAAATGAATGTAAATGCGACACTTCCTTGTAAGGAAATAGCGTTTGCAGATGTCCACCTATCGTAGCAATAGTGTTCTAATGCTTCTTAAAACGCGATATCGCATCTCATTTCTATGTTTCATGGTAAGATATAATATGATTTGCGAAGTGTTATGTTTTCCTCGTCTACACTTCAAATGAATGTAAATGCGACACTTCCTTGTAAGGATAAAGCGTTTGCAAATGTCTACCTATCGCAGCAATAGTGTTCTAATGCTTCTTAAAACGCGATATCGCATCTCAGTTCTATGTTTCATGGTAAGATATAATATGATTTGCGAAGTGTTATGTTTTCCTCGTCTACACTTCAAGTGAATGAAAATGCGACACTTCCTTGTAAGGAAATAGCGTTTGCAGATGTCTACCTATCGTAGCAATAGAGTTCTAATGCTTCTTAAAACGCGATATCGCATCTCATTTCTATGTTTCATGGTAAGATATAATATGATTTGCGAAGTGTTATGTTTTCCTCGTCTACACTTCAAATGAATGTAAATGCGACACTTCCTTGTAAGGATATAGCGTTTGCAGATGTCTACCTATCGTAGCAATAGTGTTCGAATGCTTCTTAAAACGCGATATCGCATCTCATTTCTATGTTTCATGGTAGGATATAATATGATTTGCGAATTGTTATGTTTTCCTCGTCTACACTTCAAATGAATGTAAATGCGACACTTCCTTGTAAGGATATAGCGTTTGCAGATGTCTACGTATCGTAGCAATAGAGTTCTTATGATTCTTAAAACGCGATATCGCATCTCATTTCTATGTTTCATGGTAAGATATAATATGATTTGCGAAGTGTTATGTATTCCTCGTCTACACTTCAAATGAATGTAAATGCGACACTTCCTTGCAAGGAAATAGCGTTTGCGAATGTCTACCTATCGTAGCAATAGTGTTCTAATGCTTCTTAAAACGCGATATCGCATCTCATCTCTATATTTCATGGCAAGATATAATATGATTTGCGAAGTGTTATGTATTCCTCGTCTACACTTCAAATGAATGTAAATGCGACACTTCCTTGCAAGGAAATAGCGTTTGCAGATGTCTGCGTATCGAAGCAATAGAGTTCAAATGCTTCTTAAAACGAGATATTGCATCTCATTTCTATGTTTCATGGTAAGATATATTATGATTTGCGAAGTGTTATGTATTCCTCGTCTACACTTCAAATGAATGTAAATGCGACACTTCCTTGCAAGGAAATAGCGTTTGCAGATGTCTACGTACCGTAGCAACAAAGTTCTTATGATTCTTAAAACGCGATATCGCATCTCATTTCTATGTTTCATGGTAAGATATAATATGATTTGCGAAGTGTTAGGTATTCCTCGTCTACACTTCAAATGAATGTGAATGCGACACTTCCTTGCAAGGAAATAGCATTTGCGAATGTCTACTTATCGTAGCAATAGTGTTCTAATGCTTCTTAAAAGGCGATAACGCATCTCATTCCTATGTTTCATGGTAAGATATATTATGATTTGCGAAGTGTTATGTATTCCTCGTCTACACTTCAAATGAATGTAAATGCGACACTTCCTTGTAAGGAAATAGCGTTTGCAGATGTCTACCTATCGTAGTAATAGAGTTCTAATGCTTCCTAAAACGCGATATCGCATCTCATTTCTATGTTTCATGGTAAGATATAATATGATTTGCGAAGTGTCATGTATTCCTCGTCTACACTTCAAATGAATGTAAATGCGACACTTCCTTGCAAGGAAATAGCGTTTGCAGATGTCTACGTATCGAAGCAATAGAGTTCAAATGCTTCTTAAAACGAGATATTGCATCTCATATCTATGTTTCATGATAAGATATAATATTCATTGCGAAGTGTTATGCATTCCTCGTCTACGATTCAAATGAACGTAAATGCGAAACTTCCTTGCACGGAAATCGCGTTTGCAGATGTCTACCTATCGTAGCAATAGTGTTCGAATGCTTCTTAAAACGCGATATCGCATCTCATTTCTATGTTTCATGGTAAGATATAATATGATTTGCGAAGTGTTATGTATTCCTCGTCTACAATTCAAATGAATGTAAATGCGACACTTCCTTGCAAGGAAATAGCGTTTGCGAATGTCTACCTATCGTAGCAATAGTGTTCTAATGCTTCTTAAAAGGCGATAACGCATCTCATTCCTATGTTTCATGGTAAGATATATTATGATTTGCGAAGTGTTATGTATTCCTCGTCTACACTTCAAATGAATGTAAATGCGACACTTCCTTGTAAGGAAATAGCGTTTGCAGATGTCTACCTATCGTAGCAATAGAGTTCTAATGCTTCTTAAAACGCGATATCGCATCTCATTTCTATGTTTCATGGTAAGATATAGTATGATTTGCGAAGTGTCATGTATTCCTCGTCTACACTTCAAATGAATGTAAATGCGACACTTCCTTGCAAGGAATTAGCGTTTGCAGATGTCTACGTACCGAAGCAATAGAGTTCAAATGCTTCTTAAAACGAGATATTGCATCTCATATCTATGTTTCATGATAAGATATAATATTCATTGCGAAGTGTAATGCATTCCTCGTCTACGATTCAAATGAATGTAAATGCGAAACTTCCTTGCACGGAAATAGCGTTTGCAGATGTCTACGTATCGTAGCAATAGAGTTCTTATGATTCTTAAAACGCGATATCGCATCTCATTTCTATGTTTCATGGTAAGATATAATATGATTTGCGAAGTGTTATGTATTCCTCGTCTACACTTCAAATGAATGTAAATGCGACACTTCCTTGCAAGGAAATAGCGTTTGCGAATGTCTACCTATCGTAGCAATATTGTTCTAATGCTTCTTAAAACGCGATATCGCATCTCATCTCTATATTTCATGGTAAGATATATTATGATTTCGGAAGTGTTATGTATTCCTCGTCTACACCTCAAATGAATGTAAATGCGACACTACCTTGCTAGGAAATAGCGTCTGCAGATGTCTAGGTATCGCAGCAACAGTGTTCTTATGATTCTTAAAACGCGATATCGCATCTCATTTCTATGTTGCATGGTAAGATATAATATGATTTGCGAAGTGTCATGTATTCCTCGTCTACACTTCAAATGGATGTAAATGCGACACTACCTTGCTAGGAAATAGCGTCTGCAGATGTCTAGGTATCGCAGCAATAGAGTTCTAATGCTTCTTAAAACGCGATATCGTATCTCATTTCTATGTTTCATGGTAAGATATAATATGATTTGCGAAGTGTCATGTATTCCTCGTCTACACTTCGAATGAATGTAAATGAGACACTTCCTTGCAAGGAAATAGCGTTTGCAGATGTCTACGTATCGTAGCAATAGATTTCTGATGCTTCTAAAAACGCGATATCGCATCTCATATCTATGTTTCATGGTAAGATATAATATGAATTGCGAAGTGTCATGTATACCTCGTCTACACTTCAAATGAATGTAAATGCGACACTTCCTTGCAAGGAAATAGCGTTTGCGAATGTCTGTCTATCGTAGCAATAGTGTTCTAATGCTTCTTAAAACGCGATATCGCATCTCATTTCTATGTTTCATGGTAAGATATAATATGATTTGCGAAGTGTTATGCATTCCTCGTCTACGATTCAAATGAATGTAAATGCGACACTTCCTTGCAAGGAAATAGCGTTTGCAGATGTCTACGTATCGTAGCAATAGAGTTCTTATGATTCTTAAAACGCGATATCGCATCTCATTTCTATGTTTCATGGTAAGATATAATATGATTTGCGAAGTGTTATGTATTCCTCGTCTACACTTCAAATGAATGTAAATGCGACACTTCCTTGCAAGGAAATAGCGTTTGCGAATGTCTACCTATCGTAGCAATATTGTTCTAATGCTTCTTAAAACGCGATATCGCATCTCATCTCTATATTTCATGGCAAGATATAATATGATTTGCGAAGTGTTATGTATTCCTCGTCTACACTTCAAATGAATGTAAATGCGACACTACCTTGCTAGGAAATAGCGTCTGCAGATGTCTAGGTATCGCAGCAAAAGTGTTCTAATGATTCTTAAAACGCGATATCGCATCTCATTTCTATGTTTCATGGTAAGATATAATATGATTTGCGAAGTATCATGTATTCCTCGTCTACACTTCAAATGAATGTAAATGCGACACTTCCTCGCTAGGAAATAGCGTTTGCAGATGTCTACGTATCGTAGCAATAAAGATCTTATGATTCTTAAAACGCGATATCGCATCTCATTTCTATGTTTCATGGTAAGATATAATATGATTTGCGAAGTGTCATGTATTCCTCGTCTACACTTCAAATGGATGTAAATGCGACACTACCTTGCTAGGAAATAGCGTCTGCAGATGTCTAGGTATCGCAGCAATAGAGTTCTAATGCTTCTTAAAACGCGATATCGTATCTCATTTCTATGTTTCATGGTAAGATATAATATGATTTGCGAAGTGTTTTGTATTCCTCGTCTACGCTTCAAATGAATGTGAATGCGACACTTCCTCGCTAGGAAATAGCGTTTGCAGATATCTACGTATCCTAGCAATAGATTTCCAATGCTTCTTAAAACGCGATATCGCATCTCATTTCTATGTTTCATGGTAAGATATAATATGATTTGCGAAGTGTCATGTATTCCTCGTCTACACTTTAAATGAATGTTAATGCGACACTTCCTTGCAAGGAAGTAGCGTTTTCGAATGTCTACCTATCGTAGCAATAGTGTTCTAATGATTCTTAGAACGCGATATCGCATCTCATCTCTATGTTTCATGGTAGGATATAATACGATTTGCGAAGTGTTATGTATTCCTCGTCTACACATCAAATGAATGTAAATGCGACACTTCCTTGCAAGGAAATAGCGTTTGCAGATGTCAACGTATCGAAGCAATAGAGTTCAAATGCTTCTTAAAACGCGATATCGCATCTCATTTCTATGTTTCATGGTAACATACATTATGATTTGCGAGGTGTTATGTATTCCTAGTCTACACTTCAAATGAATGTAAATGCGACACTTACTTGCAAGGAAATAGCGTTTGCAGATGTCTACGTATCGTTGCAATAGAGTTCTTATGATTCTTAAAACGCGATATCGCATCTCATTTCTATGTTTCATGGTAAGATATAATATGATTTGCGAAGTGTTATGTATTCCTCGTCTACACTTCAAATGAATGTGAATGCGAAACTTCCTCGCTAGGAAATAGCGTTTGCAGATGTCTACGTATCGTAGCAATAGAGTTCTTATGATTCTTAAAACGCGATATCGCATCTCATTTCTATGTTTCATGGTAAGATATAATATGATTTGCGAAGTGTCATGTATTCCTCGTCTACACTTCAAATGGATGTAAATGCGACACTACCTTGCTAGGAAATAGCGTCTGCAGATGTCTAGGTATCGCAGCAATAGGGTTCTAATGCTTCTTAAAACGCGATATCGTATCTCATTTCTATGTTTCATGGTAAGATATAATATGATTTGCGAAGTGTCATGTATTCCTCGTCTACACCTCGAATGAATGTAAATGAGACACTTCCTTGCAAGGAAATAGCGTTTGCAGATGTCTACGTATCGTAGCAATAGATTTCTGATGCTTCTTAAAACGCGATATCGCATCTCATATCTATGTTTCATGGTAAGATATAATATGAATTGCGAAGTGTCATGTATACCTCGTCTACACTTCAAATGAATGTAAATGCGACACTTCCTTGCAAGGAAATAGCGTTTGCGAATGTCTGTCTATCGTAGCTATAGTGTTCTAATGCTTCTTAAAACGCGATTTTTCATCTCATTTCTATGTTTCATGGTAAGATATAATATGATTTGCGAAGTGTCATGTATTCCTCGTCTACACTTCAAATGAATGTAAATGCGACACTTCCTTGCTAGGAAATAGCGTCTGCAGATGTCTAGGTATCGTTGCAATAGTGTTCTAATGCTTCTTAAAACGCGATATCGCATCTCATTTCTATGTTTCATGGTAAGATATAATATGATTTGCGAAGTGTTATGTATTCCTCGTCTGCACTTCAAATGAATGTGAATGCGAAACTTCCTCGCTAGGAAATAGCGTTTGCAGATGTCTGCGTATCGTAGCAATAGATTTCCAATGCTTCTTAAAACGCGATATCGCATCTCATTTCTATGTTTCATGGTAAGATATAATATGATTTGCGAAGTGTCATGTATTCCTCGTCTACACTTCAAATGAATGTAAATGCGACACTTCCTTGCTAGGAAATAGCGTCTGCAGTTGTCTAGGTATCGTAGCAATAGAGTTCTAATGCTTCTTAGAACGCGATATCGCATCTCATTTCTATGTTTCATGGTAAGATATAATATGATTTGCGAAGTATCATGTATTCCTCGTCTACACTTCAAATGAATGTGAATGCGACACTTCCTTGCAAGGAAGTAGCGTTTTCGAATGTCTACCTATCGTCGCAATAGTGTTCCAAAGCTCCTTAAAACGCGATATCGCATCTCAGTTCTATGTTTCATGGTAAGATATAATATGATTTGCGAAGTGTTATGTTTTCCTCGTCTACACATCAAATGAATGTAAATGCGACACTTCCTTGCAAGGAAATAGCGTTTGCAGATGTCAACGTATCGAAGCAATAGAGTTCAAATGCTTCTTAAAACGCGATATCGCATCTCATTTCTATGTTTCATGGTAAGATATAATATGATTTGCGAAGTATCATGTATTCCTCGTCTACACTTCAAATGAATGTGAATGCGATACTTCCTCGCTAGGAAATAGCGTTTGCAGATGTCTACGTATCGTAGCAATAGATGGCCAATGCTTCTTAAAACGCGATATCGCATCTCATTTCTATGTTTCATGGTAAGATATAATATGATTTTGAAGTGTCATGTATCCCTCGCCTACACTTCAAATGAATGAAAATGCCATACTTCCCTGATAGGAAATAGCGTCTGCAGATGTCCAGGTATCGTAGCAATAGAGTTCTAATGCTTCTTAAAACGCGATATCGCATCTCATTTCTATGTTTCATGGTAAGATATAATATGATTTGCGAAGTATCATGTATTCCTCGTCTACACTTCAAATGAATGTAAATGCGACACTTCCTCGCTAGGAAATAGAGTCTGCAGATGTCTACGTATCGTAGCAATAGAGTTCTTATGATTCTTAAAACGCGATATCGCATCTCATTTCTATGTTTCATGGTAAGATATAATATGATTTGCGAAGTGCTATGTATTCCTCGTCTACACTTCAAATGAATGTGAATGCGACACTTCCTTGCAAGGAAATAGCGTTTGCGAATATCTACGTATCGTAGCAATAGATTTCCAATGCTTCTTAAAACGCGATATCGCATCTCATTTCTATGTTTCATGGTAAGATATAATATGATTTGCGAAGTGTTATGTGTTCCTCGTCTACACTTCAAATGAATGTAAATACGACACTTACTTTCAAGGAAATAGCGTTTGCAGATGTCTACGTATCGTAGCAATAGAGATCTTATGATTCTTAAAACGCGATATCGCATCTCATTTCTATGTTGCATGGTAAGATATAATCTGATTTACGAAGTGTTATGTATTCCTCGTCTACACTTCAAATGAACGTGAATGCGACACTTCCTCGCCAGGAAATAGCGTTTGCAGATGTCTACGTATCGTAGCAATAGATTGCCAATGCTTCTTAAAACGCGATATCGCATCTCATTTCTATGTTTCATGGTAAGATATAATATGATTTGCGAAGTGTTATGTATTCCACGTCTACACTTCAAATGAATGTAAATGCGACACTTACTTGCAAGGAAATAGCGTTTGCAGATGTCTACGTATCGTAACAATAGAGTTCTAATGCTTCTTAAAACGCGATATCGCATCTCATTTCTATATTTCATGGCAAGATATAATATGGTTTGCGAAGTGTTATGTATTCCTCGTCTACACTTCAAATGAATGTAAATGAGACACTTCCTTGCAAGGAAATTGCGTTTGCAGATGTCTACGTATCGTAGCAATAGAGTTCTTATGATTCTTAAAACGCGATACCGCATCTCAGTTCTATGTTTCATGGTAAGATATAATATGATTTGCGAAGTGTTATGTTTTCCTCGTCTACACTTCAAATGAATGTAAATGCGACACTTCCTTGCAAGGAAATAGCGTTTGCAGATGTCTACGTATCGAAGCAATAGAGTTCAAATGCTTCTTAAAACGAGATATTGCATCTCATATCTATGTTTCATGATAAGATATAATATTCATTGCGAAGTGTTATGTATTCCTCGTCTACACGTCAAATGAATGTGAATGCGACACTTCCTTGCAAGGAAATAGCGTTTGCGAATGTCTACCTATCGTAGCAATAGTGTTCTAATGCTTCTTAAAACGCGATATCGCATCTCATTCCTATGTTCCATGGTAAGATATAATATGACTTGCGAAGTGTTATGTATTCCTCGTCTACACTTCAAATGAATGTGAATGCGACACTTCCTCGCTAGGAAATAGCGTTTGCAGATGTCTACGTATCGTAGCAATAGATTTCCAATGCTTCTTAAAACGCGATATCGCATCTCATTTCTATGTTTCATGGTAAGATATAATATGATTTGCGAAGTGTCATGTATTCCTCGTCTACACTTCAAATGAATGTAAATGCGACACTTCCTTGCTAGGAAATAGCGTCTGCAGTTGTCTAGGTATCGTAGCAATAGAGTTCTAATGCTTCTTAAAACGCGATATCGCATCTCATTTCTATGTTTCATGGTAAGATATAATATGATTTGCGAAGTGTCATGTATTCCTCGTCTACACTTCAAATGAATGTAAATGCCACACTTCCCTGCTAGGAAATAGCGTCTGCAGATGTCCAGGTATCGTAGCAATAGAGTTCTAATGCTTCTTAAAACGCGATATCGCATCTCATTTCTATGTTTCATGGTAAGATATATTATGATTTGCGAAGTGTTATGTATACCTAGTCTACACTTCAAATGAATGTAAATGCGACACTTCCTTTTAAAGAAATAGCGTTTGCGAATGTCTATCTATCGTAGCAATAGTGTTCTAATGCTTCATAAAACGCGATATCGCATCTCATTTCTATGTTTCATGGTAAGATATAATACGATTTGCGAAGTATCATGTATTCCTCGTCTACACTTCAAATGAATGTAAATGCGACACTTCCTTGCAAGGAAATAGCGTTTGCGAATATCTATCTATCGTAGCAATAGTGTTCTAATGCCTCTTAAAACGCGATATCGCATCTCATTTCAATGTTTCATGGTAAGATATAATATGATTTGCGAAGTATCATGTATTCCTCGTCTACGATTCAAATGAATGTAAATGCGACACTTCCTTGCTAGGAAATAGCGTCTGCAGATGTCTACGTATCGAAGCAATAGAGTTCAAATGCTTCTTAAAACGCGATATCGCATCTCATTTCTATGTTTCATGGTAACATACATTATGATTTGCGAAGTGTTATGTATTCCTCGTCTACACTTCAAATGAATGTAAATGCGACACTTACTTGCAAGGAAATAGCGTTTGCAGATGTCTACGTATCGTAGCAATAGAGTTCTTATGATACTTAAAACGCGATTTCGCATCTCATTTCTATGTTTCATGGTAAGATATAATATGATTTGCGAAGTATCATGTATTCCTCGTCTACACTTCAAATGGATGTAAATGCGACACTTCCTCGCTAGGAAATAGCGTCTGCAGATGTCCAGGTATCGTAGCAATAGAGTTCTAATGCTTCTTAAAACGCGATATCGCATCTCATTTCTATGTTTCATGGTAAGATATATTATGATTTGCGAAGTGTTATGTATACCTAGTCTACACTTCAAATGAATGTAAATCCGACACTTCCTTGTAAAGAAATAGCGTTTGCGAATGTCTATCTATCGTAGCAATGGTGTTCTAATGCTTCATAAAACGCGATATCGCATCTCATTTCTATGTTTCATGGTAAGATATAATACGATTTGCGAAGTATCATGTATTCCTCGTCTACAATTCAAATGAATGTAAATGCGACACTTCCTTGCAAGGAAATAGCGTTTTCGAATGTCTACCTATCGTAGCATTGGAGTTCTAATGCTTCTTAGAACGCGATATCGCATCTCAATTCTATGTTTCATGGTAAGATATAATATGATCTGCGAAGTGTCATGTACTCCTCGTCTACACATCAACTGAATGTAAATGCGACACTTCCTTGCTAGGAAATAGCGTCTGCAGATGTCTAGGTATCGTAGCAATAGTGTTCTAATGCTTCTTAAAACGCGATATCGCATCTCATTTCTATGTTTCATGGTAAGATATAATATGATTTGCGAAGTGTTATGTATTCCTCGTCTACACTTCAAATGAATGTAAATGTGACACTTCCTTGCTAGGAAATAGCGTTTGCAGATGTCTACGAATCGTAGCAATAGAGTTCTAGTGCTTCTTAAAACGCGATATCGCATCTCATTTCTATGTTTCATGGTAAGATATAATATGATTTGCGAAGTGTCATGTATTCCTCGTCTACACTTCAAATGAATGTGAATGCGACACTACCCTGCTAGGAAATAGCGTCTGCAGATGTATAGGTATCGTAGCAATAGAGTTCTTATGATTCTTAAAACGCGATATCGCATCTCATTTCTATGTTTGATGGTAAGATATAATATGATTTGCGAAGTGTTATGTATTCCTCGTCTACACATCAAATGAATGTAAATGCGACACTTCCTTGCTAAGCAGTAGCGTCTGCAGATATCTAGGTATCGTAGCAATAGAGTTCCAATGCTTCTTAAAACGCGATATCGCATCTCATTTCTATGTTTCATGGTAAGATGTAATATGATTTGCGAAGTGTCATGTATTCCTCGTCTACACTTCAACTGAATGTAAATGCGACACTTCCTTGCTAAGAAATAGCGTCTGCAGATATCTAGGTATCGTAGCAATAGGGTTCTAATGCTTCTTAAAACGCGATATCGCATCTCATTTCTGTGTTTCATGGTAAGATATAATATGATTTGCGAAGTGTCATGTATTCCTCGTCTACACTTCAACTGAATGTAAATGCGACACTTCCTTGCTAAGAAATAGCGTCTGCAGATATCTAGGTATCGTAGCAATAGGGTTCTAATGCTTCTTAAAACGCGATATCGCATCTCATTTCTATGCTTCATGGTAAGATATAATATGATTTGCGAACTGTTATGTATTCCTCGTCTACGATTCAAATGAATGTAAATGCGACACTTCCTTGCTAGGAAATAGCGTTTGCAGATGTTTACGTATCGTAGGGATAGAGTTCTAATGCTTCTTAAAACGCGATATCGCATCTCATTTCTACACTTTAAACGAATGTAAATGCGACACTTCCTTGCAAGGAAATAGCATTTGCAGATGTCTACGTATCGTAGGGATAGAGTTCTAATGCTTCTTAAAACGTGATATAGTATCTCATTTCTATGTTTCATGATAAGGAATAATATTCATTGCGAAGTGTTATATAAACCTCGCATTCACTTCAAAAGTATGTAAATGCGACACTTCCTTGCAAGAAACTGGCATTTGCAGATGTTTACGTATCGTAGGGATAGAGTTCTAATGCTTCTTAAAACGCGATATCGCATCTCATTTCTATGTTGCATGACGGGATATAATATTCATGGTAAAGTGTTATGTATTCCTCGTCTACACTTCAACTGAATGTAAATGCGACACTTCCTTGCTAGGAAATAGCGTCTGCAGATGTCTAGGTATCGTAGCAATAGTGTTCTAATGCTTCTTAAAACGCGATATCGCATCTCATTTCTATGTTTCATGGTAAGATATAATATGATTTGCGAAGTGTTATGTATTCCTCGTCTACACTTCAAATGAATGTAAATGCGACACTTCCTTGCTAGGAAATAGCGTTTGCATATATCTACGTATCGTAGGGATAGAGTTCTAATGCTTCTTAAAACGTGATATCGTATCTCATTTCTATGTTTCATGGTAAGATACAATATGATTGGCGAAGTGTTATGTATTCCTCGCCTACACTTCAAATGAATGTGAATGCGACACTTCCTTGCTAGGAAATAGCGTTTGCAGATGTCTACGTATCGTAGCAATAGAGTTCTAATGCTTCTTAAAACGTGATACCGCATCTCACTTCTATGTTGCATGATGAGATGTAATATTCATTGCGATGTGTTATGTATTCCTCGCCTACACTTCAAATGAATGTAAATGCGACACTTCCTTGCTAGGAAATAGCGTTTGCAGATGTCTACGTATCATAGCAATGGAGTTCTAATGCTTCTTAGAACGCGATATCGCATCTCAATTCTATGTTTCATGGTAAGATATAATATGATCTGCGAAGTGTCATGTACTCCTTGTCTACACATCAACTGAATGTAAATGCGACACTTCCTTGCTAGGAAATAGCGTCTGCAGATGTCTAGGTATCGTAGCAATAGTGTTCTAATGCTTCTTAAATCGCGATATCGCATCTCATTTCTATGTTTCATGGTAAGATATAATAAGATTTGCGAAGTGTTATGTATTCCTCGTCTACACTTCAAATGAATGTAAATGCGACACTTCCTTGCTAGGAAATAGCGTTTGCAGATGTCTACGTATCGTAGGGATAGAGTTCTAATGGTTCTTAAAACGAGATATCGCATCTCATTTCTATGTTTCATGATAAGATATAATATTCATTGCGAAGTGTTATGCATTCGTCGTCTACGATTCAAATGAATGTAAATGCGACACTTCCTTGCAAGGAAATAGCGTTTGCAGATGTCTATGTATCGTAGCAATAGAGTTCTTATGATTCTTAAAACGCGATATCGCATCTCAGTTCTATGTTTCATGGTAAGATATAATATGATTTGCGAACTGTTATGTATTCCTCGTCTACGATTCAAATGAATGTGAATGCGACACTTCCTCGCTAGGAAATGGCGTTTGCAGATGTTTACGTATCGTAGCAATAGATTTCTAGTGCTTCTTAAAACGCGAAATCGCATCTCATTTCTGTGTTTCATGGTAAGATATAATATTCATTGTAATGTGTTATGTATACCTCGTATTCACTTCAGAAGAATGTAAATGCGACACTTCATTGCAAGGAAATAGCGTTTGCAGATGTCTACGAATCGAAGCAATAGATTTCAAATGCTTCTTAAATCGAGATATCGCATCTCATATTATGTTTCATGATAAGATTTAGTATTCATTGCGAAATGTTATGCATTCCTCGTCTACGATTCAAATGAATGTAAATGCGACACTTTCTTAATAGGAAATAAAGTTTGCAGATGTTTACGTATCGTAGGGATAGAGTTCTAATGCTTCTTAAAACGCGACATCGCATCTCATTTCTATGTTGCATGATAGGATATAATATTCATTGTAAAGTGTTATGTATACCTCGTATTCTCTTCAGAAGAATGTAAATGCGACTCTTCCTTGCAAGGAAATAGCGTTTGCAGATGTCTACGTATCGTAGCAATAGAGTTCTAATGCTGCTTAAAACGCGATATCGCATCTCATTTCTATGTTGCATAGGATATAATATTCATTGTAAAGTGTTATGTATACCTCGTATTCTCTTCAGAAGAATGTAAATGCGACTCTTCCTTGCAAGGAAATAGCGTTTGCAGATGTCTACGTATCATAGCAATAGAGTTCTTATGCTTCTTAAAACGCGTTATTGCATCTCATTTCTATGTTTCATGGTAAGATATAATATGATTTGCGAAGTGTTATGTATTTCTCGTCTACGCTTTAAATGAATGTGAATGCGACACTTCCACGCTAGGAAATAGCGTTTGCAGATGTTTACGTATCGTAGCAATAGAGTTCTAATGCTTCGTAAAACGCGATATCGCATCTCATTTCTATGTTTCATGGTAAGATATATTATGATTTGCGAAGTGTTATGTATTCCTCGTCAACACTTCAAATGAATGTAAATGCGACACTTCCTTGCTAGGAAATAGCGTTTGCAGATGTCTACGTGTCGTAGGGATTGAGTTCTAATGCCTCTTAAAACGCGATATCGCATCTCATTTCTATGTTTGATGATAAGATATAATATTCATTGCGAAGTGTTATGCATTCCTCGTCTACGATTCAAATGAATGTAAATGCGACACTTCCTTGCTAGGAAATAGCGTTTGCAGATGTTTACGTATCGTAGGGATAGAGTTCTAATGCTTCTTAAAACGCGATACCGCATCTCATTTCTACACTTCAAACGAATGTAAATGCGACACTTCCTTGCAAGGAAATAGCATTTGCAGATGTCTACGTATCGTAGGGATAGAGTTCTAATGCTTCTTAAAACGTGATATCGTATCTCATTTCTATGTTTCATGATAAGGAATAATATTCATTGCGAAGTGTTATATAAACCTCGCATTCACTTCAAAAGTATGTAAATGCGACACTTCCTTGCAAGAAACTGGCATTTGCAGATGTTTACGTATCGTAGGGATAGAGTTCTAATGCTTCTTAAAACGCGATATCGCATCTCATTTCTATGTTGCATGATAGGATATAATATTCATTGTAAAGTGTTATGTATACCTCGTATTCTCTTCAGAAGAATGTAAATGCGACTCTTCCTTGCAAGGAAATAGCGCTTGCAGATGTCTACGTATCGTAGCAATAGATTTCTAATGCTTCCTAAAACTCGATATCGCATCACATTTCTATGTTTCATGGTAAGATATATTATGATTTGCGAAGTGTTATGTATTCCTCGTCTACACTTCAAATGAATGTAAATGCGACACTTCCTTGCTAGGAAATAGCGTTTGCAGATGTCTACGTATCGTAGCAATAGATTTCTAACGCTTCTTAAAACGCGATATCGCATCACAATTCTATGTTTCATGGTAAGATATAATATGATTTGCGAAGTGTTATGTATTCCTCGTCTACGATTCAAATGGGTGTAAATGCGACACTTTCTTGCTAGGAAATAGCGTTTGCAGATGTCTACGTATCGCAGCAATAGAGTTCTAATGCTGCTTAAAACGCGATATCGCATCTCATTACTATGTTGCATGATGAGATATAATATTCTTTGTAAAGTGTTATGTATACCTCGTATTCTCTTCAGAAGAATGTAAATGCGACAACTCCTTGCAAGGAAATAGCGTTTGCAGATGTTTACGTATCGTAGGGATAGAGATCTAATGCTTCTTAAAACGCGATATCGCATCTCATTGCTATGTTGCATGATAAGATATAATATTCATTGTAATGTGTTATGTATACCTCGTATTCACTTCAGAAGAATGTAAATGCGACACTTCATTGCAAGGAAATAGCGTTTGCATATGTCTACGAATCGAAGCAATAGATTTCAAATGCTTCTTAAATCGAGATATCGCATCTCGTACTATGTTTCATGATAAGATTTAGTATTCATTGCGAAATGTTATGCATTCCTCGTCTACGATTCAAATGAATGTAAATGCGACACTTTCTTAATAGGAAATAAAGTTTGCAGATGTTTACGTATCGTAGGGATGGAGTTCTAATGCTTCTTAAAACGTGATATCGTATCTCATTCCTATGTTTCATGATAAGGAATAATATTCATTGCGAAGTGTTATATAAACCTCGCATTCACTTCAAAAGTATGTAAATGCGACACTTCCTTGCAAGAAACTGGCATTTGCAGATGTTTACGTATCGTAGGGATAGAGTTCTAATGCTTCTTAAAACGCGATATCGCATCTCATTTCTATGTTGCATGACGGGATATAATATTCATGGTAAAGTGTTATGTATTCCTCGTCTACACTTCAACTGAATGTAAATGCGACACTTCGTTGCTAGGAAATAGCGTCTGCAGATGTCTAGGTATCGTAGCAATAGTGTTCTAATGCTTCTTAAAACGCGATATCGCATCTCATTTCTATGTTTCATGGTAAGATATAATATGATTTGCGAAGTGTCATGTATTCCTCGTCTACACTTCAAATGAATGTAAATGCGACACTTCCTTGCTAGGAAATAGCGTTTGCAGATGTCTACGTATCGTAGGGATAGAGTTCTAATGCTTCTTAAAACGCGATACCGCATCTCATTTCTACACTTCAAACGAATGTAAATGCGACACTTCCTTGCAAGGAAATAGCATTTGCAGATGTCTACGTATCGTAGGGATAGAGTTCTAATGCTTCTTAAAACGCGATATCGCATCTCATTTCTATGTTGCATGATAGGATATAATATTCATTGTAAAGTGTTATGTATACCTCGTATTCTCTTCAGAAGAATGTAAATGCGGCACTTCCTTGCAAGGAAATAGCGTTTGCAGATGTCTACGTATCGTAGCAATAGAGTTCTAGTGCTTCTTAAAACGCGATATCGCATCTCATTACTATGTTGCATGATAAGATATAATATTCATTGTAAAGTGTTATGTATACCTCGTATTCACTTCAGAAGAATGTAAATGCGACACTTCCTTGCTAGGAAATAGCGTTTGCAGATGTCTACGAATCGAAGCAATAGAGTTCAAATGCTTCTTAAAACGAGATATCGCATCTCATATCTATGTTTCATGATAAGATTTAATATTCATTGCGAAGTGTTATGCATTCCTCGTCTACGATTCAAATGAATGTAAATGCGACACTTCCTTGCTAGGAAATAGCGTTTGCAGATGTTTACGTATCGTAAGGATAGAGTTCTAATGCTCCTTAAAACGCGATATCGCATCTCATTTCCATATTGCATGATAGGATATAATATTCATTGTAAAGTGTTATGTATACCTCGTATTCTCATCAGAAGAATGTAAATGCGACTCTTCCTTGCAAGGAAATAGCGCTTGCAGATGTCTACGTATCGTAGCAATAGATTTCTAATGCTTCCTAAAACTCGATATCGCATCACATTTCTATGTTTCATGGTAAGATATATTATGATTTGCGAAGTGTTATGTATTCCTCGTCTACACTTCAAATGAATGTAAATGCGACACTTCCTTGCTAGGAAATAGCGTTTGCAGATGTCTACGTATCGTAGCAATAGATTTCTAATGCTTCTTAAAACGCGATATCGCATCACAATTCTATGTTTCATGGTAAGATATAATATGATTTGCGAAGTGTTATGTATTCCTCGTCTACACTTCAACTGAATGTAAATGCGACACTTCCTTGCTAGGATATAGCGTCTGCAGATGTCTACGTATCGTAGGGATAGAGTTCTAATGCTTCTTAAAACGTGATATAGTATCTCATTTCTATGTTGCATGACGGGATATAATATTCATGGTAAAGTGTTATGTATTCCTCGTCTACACTTCAACTGAATGTAAATGCGACACTTCCTTGCTAGGAAATAGCGTCTGCAGATGTCTAGGTATCGTAGCAATAGTGTTCTAATGCTTCTTAAAACGCGATATCGCATCTCATTTCTATGTTTCATGGTAAGATATAATATGATTTGCGAAGTGTTATGTATTCCTCGTCTACACTTCAAATGAATGTAAATGCGACACTTCCTGGCTAGGAAATAGCGTTTGCATATGTCTACGTATCGTAGGGATAGAGTTCTAATGCTTCTTAAAACGTGATATCGTATCTCATTTCTATGTTTCATGGTAAGATACAATATGATTGGCGAAGTGTTATGTATTCCTCGCCTACACTTCAAATGAATGTGAATGCGACACTTCCTTGCTAGGAAATAGCGTTTGCAGATGTCTACGTATCGTAGCAATAGAGTTCTAATGCTTCTTAAAACGTGATACCGCATCTCACTTCTATGTTGCATGATGAGATGTAATATTCATTGCGATGTGTTATGTATTCCTCGCCTACACTTCAAATGAATGTAAATGCGACACTTCCTTGCTAGGAAATAGCGTTTGCAGATGTCTACGTATCGTAGGGATAGAGTCCCAATTTCTTCTTAAAACGCGATATCGCATCTCATTTCTATGTTGCATGATAGGATATAATATTCATTGTAAAGTGTTATGTATACCTCGTATTCTCTTCAGAAGAATGTAAATGCGGCACTTCCTTGCAAGGAAATAGCGTTTGCAGATGTCTACGAATCGTAGCAATAGAGTTCTAGTGCTTCTTAAAACGCGATATCGCATCTCATATCTATGTTTCATGATAAGATTTAATACTCATTGCGAAGTGTTATGCATTCCTCGTCTACGATTCAAATGAATGTAAATGTGACACTTCCTTGCTAGGAAATAGCGTTTGCAGATGTCTACGTATCGTAGGGATAGAGTTCTAATGGTTCTTAAAACGAGATATCGCATCTCATTTCTATGTTTCATGATAAGATATAATATTCATTGCGAAGTGTTATGCATTCGTCGTCTACGATTCAAATGAATGTAAATGCGACACTTCCTTGCAAGGAAATAGCGTTTGCAGATGTCTATGTATCGTAGCAATAGAATTCTTATGATTCTTAAAACGCGATATCGCATCTCAGTTCTATGTTTCATGGTAAGATATAATATGATTTGCGAAGTGTTATGTATTCCAGGTCTACACTTCAAATGAATGTGAATGCGACACTTCCTCGCTAGGAAATGGCGTTTGCAGATGTTTACGTATCGTAGCAATAGATTTCTAGTGCTTCTTAAAACGCGAAATCGCATCTCATTTCTATGTTTCATGGTAAGATGTAATATGATTTGCGAAGTGTCATGTATTCCTCGTCTACACTTCAACTGAATGTAAATGCGACACATCCTTGCTAAGAAATAGCGTCTGCAGATATCTAGGTATCGTAGCAATAGGGTTCTAATGCTTCTTAGAACGCGATATCGCATCCCATTTCTGTGTTTCATGGTAAGATATAATATTCATTGTAATGTGTTATGTATACCTCGTATTCACTTCAGAAGAATGTAAATGCGACACTTCATTGCAAGGAAATAGCGTTTGCAGATGTCTACGAATCGAAGCAATAGATTTCAAATGCTTCTTAAATCGAGATATCGCATCTCATATTATGTTTCATGATAAGATTTAGTATTCATTGCGAAATGTTATGCATTCCTCGTCTACGATTCAAATGAATGTAAATGCGACACTTTCTTAATAGGAAATAAAGTTTGCAGATGTTTACGTATCGTAGGGATAGAGTTCTAATGCTTCTTAAAACGCGATATCGCATCTCATTTCTATGTTGCATGATAGGATATAATATTCATTGTAAAGTGTTATGTATACCTCGTATTCTCTTCAGAAGAATGTAAATGCGGCACTTCCTTGCAAGGAAATAGCGTTTGCAGATGTCTACGTATCGTAGCAATAGAGTTCTAGTGCTTCTTAAAACGCGATATCGCGTCTCATTACTATGTTGCATGATAAGATATAATATTCATTGTAAAGTGTTATGTATACCTCGTATTCACTTCAGAAGAATGTAAATGCGACACTTCCTTGCTAGGAAATAGCGTTTGCAGATGTCTACGAATCGAAGCAATAGAGTTCAAATGCTTCTTAAAACGAGATATCGCATCTCATATCTATGTTTCATGATAAGATTTAATATTCATTGCGAAGTGTTATGCATTCCTCGTCTACGATTGAAATGAATGTAAATGCGACACTTCCTTGCAAGGAAATAGCGCTTGCGGATGTCTACGTATCGTAGCAATAGATTTCTAATGCTTCCTAAAACTCGATATCGCATCACATTTCTATGTTTCATGGTAAGATATATTATGATTTGCGAAGTGTTATGTATTCCTCGTCTACACTTCAAATGAATGTAAATGCGACACTTCCTTGCTAGGAAATAGCGTTTGCAGATGTCTACGTATCGTAGCAATAGATTTCTAATGCTTCTTAAAACGCGATATCGCATCACAATTCTATGTTTCATGGTAAGATATAATATGATTTGCGAAGTGTTATGTATTCCTCGTCTACGATTCAAATGGGTGTAAATGCGACACTTTCTTGCTAGGAACTAGCGTTTGCAGATGTCTACGTATCGTAGCAATAGAGTTCTAATGCTGCTTAAAACGCGATATCGCATCTCATTTCTATGTTGCACGATAGGATATAATATTCATTGTAAAGTGTTATGTATACCTCGTATTCTCTTCAGAAGAATGTAAATGCGACTCTTCCTTGCAAGGAAATAGCGTTTGCAGATGTCTACGTATCGTAGCAATAGAGTTCTAATGCTGCTTAAAACGCGATATCGCATCTCATTTCTATGTTGCATAGGATATAATATTCATTGTAAAGTGTTATGTATACCTCGTATTCTCTTCAGAAGAATGTAAATGCGACTCTTCCTTGCAAGGAAATAGCGTTTGCAGATGTCTACGTATCATAGCAATAGAGTTCTTATGCTTCTTAAAACGCGTTATTGCATCTCATTTCTATGTTTCATGGTAAGATATAATATGATTTGCGAAGTGTTATGTATTTCTCGTCTACGCTTTAAATGAATGTGAATGCGACACTTCCACGCTAGGAAATAGCGTTTGCAGATGTTTACGTATCGTAGCAATAGAGTTCTAATGCTTCGTAAAACGCGATATCGCATCTCATTTCTATGTTTCATGGTAAGATATATTATGATTTGCGAAGTGTTATGTATTCCTCGTCTACACTTCAAATGAATGTAAATGCGACACTTCCTTGCTAGGAAATAGCGTTTGCAGATGTCTACGTATCGTAGGGATTGAGTTCTAATGCCTCTTAAAACGCGATATCGCATCTCATTTCTATGTTTCATGATAAGATATAATATTCATTGCGAAGTGTTATGCATTCCTCGTCTACGATTCAAATGAATGTAAATGCGACACTTCCTTGCTAGGAAATAGCGTTTGCAGATGTTTACGTATCGTAGGGATAGAGTTCTAATGCTTCTTAAAACGCGATACCGCATCTCACTTCTACACTTCAAACGAATGTAAATGCGACACTTCCTTGCAAGGAAATAGCATTTGCAGATGTCTACGTATCGTAGGGATAGAGTTCTAATGCTTCTTAAAACGTGATATCGTATCTCATTTCTATGTTTCATGATAAGGAATAATATTCATTGCGAAGTGTTATATAAACCTCGCATTCACTTCAAAAGTATGTAAATGCGACACTTCCTTGCAAGAAACTGGCATTTGCAGATGTTTACGTATCGTAGGGATAGAGTTCTAATGCTTCTTAAAACGCGATATCGCATCTCATTTCTATGTTTCATGGTAAGATATAATATGATTTGCGAAGTGTTATTTTTCCTCGTCTACACTTCAAATGAATGTAAATGCGACACTTCCTTGCTAGGAAATAGCGTCTGCAGATGTCTACGTATCGTAGGGATTGAGATCTAATGCCTCTTAAAACGCGATATCGCATCTCATTTCTATGTTTCATGATAAGATATAATATTCATTGCGAAGTGTTATGCATTCCTCGTCTACGATTCAAATGAATGTAAATGCGACACTTCCTTGCTAGGAAATAGCGTTTGCAGATGTTTACGTATCGTAGAGATAGAGTTCTAATGCTTCTTAAAACGCGATATCGCATCTCATTTCTACACTTCAAACGAATGTAAATGCGACACTTCCTTGCAAGGAAATAGCATTTGCAGATGTCTACGTATCGTAAGGATAGAGTTCTAATGCTTCTTAAAACGTGATATCGTATCTCATTTCTATGTTTCATGATAAGGAATAATATTCATTGCGAAGTGTTATATAAACCTCGCATTCACTTCAAAAGTATGTAAATGCGACACTTCCTTGCAAGAAACTGGCATTTGCAGATGTTTACGTATCGTAGGGATAGAGTTCTAATGCTTCTTAAAACGCGATATCGCATCTCATTTCTATGTTGCATGACGGGATATAATATTCATGGTAAAGTGTTATGTATTCCTCGTCTACACTTCAACTGAATGTAAATGCGACACTTCCTTGCTAGGAAATAGCGTCTGCAGATGTCTAGGTGTCGTAGCAATAGTGTTCTAATGCTTCTTAAAACGCGATATCGCATCTCATTTCTATGTTTCATGGTAAGATATAATATGATTTGCGAAGTGTTATGTATTCCTCGTCTACACTTCAAATGAATGTAAATGCGACACTTCCTTGCTAGGAAATAGCGTCTGCAGATGTCTACGTATCGTAGGGATTGAGTTCTAATGCCTCTTAAAACGCGATATCGCATCTCATTTCTATGTTTCATGATAAGATATAATATTCATTGCGAAGTGTTATGCATTCCTCGTCTACGATTCAAATGAATGTAAATGCGACACTTCCTTGCTAGGAAATAGCGTTTGCAGATGTTTACGTATCGTAAGGATAGAGTTCTAATGCTTCTTAAAACGCGATATCGCATCTCATTTCCGTATTGCATGATAGGATATAATATTCATTGTAAAGTGTTATGTATACCTCGTATTCTCATCAGAAGAATGTAAATGCGACTCTTCCTTGCAAGGAAATAGCGCTTGCAGATGTCTACGTATCGTAGCAATAGATTTCTAATGCTTCCTAAAACTCGATATCGCATCACATTTCTATGTTTCATGGTAAGATATATTATGATTTGCGAAGTGTTATGTATTCCTCGTCTACACTTCAACTGAATGTAAATGCGACACTTCCTTGCTAGGATATAGCGTCTGCAGATGTCTAGGTATCGTAGCAATAGTGTTCTAATGCTTCTTAAAACGCGATATCGCATCTCACTTCTATGTTGCATGATGAGATGTAATATTCATTGCGATGTGTTATGTATTCCTCGTCTACACTTCAAATGAATGTAAATGCGACACTTCCTTGCTAGGAAATAGCGTTTGCAGATGTCTACGTATCGTAGGGATAGAGTTCTAATGCTTCTTAAAACGTGATATCGTATCTCATTTCTATGTTTCATGGTAAGATACAATATGATTGGCGAAGTGTTATGTATTCCTCGCCTACACTTCAAATGAATGTGAATGCGACACTTCCTTGCTAGGAAATAGCGATTGCAGATGTCTACGTATCGTAGCAATAGAGTTCTAATGCTTCTTAAAACGTGATACCGCATCTCACTTCTATGTTGCATGATGAGATGTAATATTCATTGCGATGTGTTATGTATTCCTCGTCTACACTTCAAATGAATGTAAATGCGACACTTCCTTGCTAGGAAATAGCGTTTGCAGATGTCTACGTATCGTAGGGATAGAGTTCCAATGCTTCTTGAATCGAGATATCGCATCTCATATCTATGTTTCATGATAAGATTTAATATTCATTGCGAAGTGTTATGCATTCCTCGTCTACGATTCAAATGAATGTAAATGCGACACTTCCATGCTAGGAAATAGCGTTTGCAGATGTTTACGTATCGTAAGGATAGAGTTCTAATGCTTCTTAAAACGCGATATCGCATCTCATTTCTATGTTGCATGATAGGATATAATATTCATTGTAAAGTGTTATGTATACCTCGTATTCTCATTAAAAGAATGTAAATGCGACTCTTCCTTGCAAGGAAATAGCGCTTGCAGATGTCTACGTATCGTAGCAATAGATTTCTAATGCTTCCTAAGACGCGATATCGCATCGCATTTCTATGTTGCATGATAGGATATAATATTCTTTGTAAAGTGTTATGTATACCTCGTATTCTCTTCAGAAGAATGTAAATGCGACAACTCCTTGCAAGGAAATAGCGTTTGCAGATGTTTACGTATCGTAGGGATAGAGATATAATGCTTCTTAAAACGCGATATCGCATCTCATTACTATGTTGCATGATAAGATATAATATTCATTGCGAAGTGTTATGCATTCCTCGTCTACGATTCAAATGAATGTAAATGCGACACTTCCTTGCTAGGAAATAGCGTTTGCAGATGTTTACGTATCGTAGAGATAGAGTTCTAATGCTTCTTAAAACGCGATATCGCATCTCATTACTATGTTGCATGATAAGATATAATATTCATTGTAAAGTGTTATGCATACCTCGTATTCACTTCAGAAGAATGTAAATGCGACACTTCCTTGCTAGGAAATAGCGTTTGCAGATGTTTACGTATCGTAAGGATAGAGTTCTAATGCTTCTTAAAACGCGATATCGCATCTCATTTCTATATTGCATGATAGGATATAATATTCATTGTAAAGTGTTATGTATACCTCGTATTCTCTTCAGAAGAATGTAAATGCGGCTCTTCCTTGCTAGGAAATAGCGTTTGCAGATGTCTACGTATCGTAGCAGTAGAGTTCTAATGCTTCTTAAAACGTGATCCCGCATCTCACTTCTATGTTGCATGATGAGATGTAATATTCATTGCGATGTGTTATGTATTCCTCGTCTACACTTCAAATGAATGTAAATGCGACACTTCCTTGCTAGGAAATAGCGTTTGCAGATGTCTACGTATCGTAGGGATAGAGTTCTAATGCTTCTTAAAACGCGATATCGCATCTCATTTCTATGTTGCATAGGATATAATATTCATTGTAAAGTGTTATGTATACCTCGTATTCTCTTCAGAAGAATGTAAATGCGACTCTTCCTTGCAAGGAAATAGCGTTTGCAGATGTCTACGTATCATAGCAATAGAGTTCTTATGCTTCTTAAAACGCGTTATTGCATCTCATTTCTATGTTTCATGGTAAGATATAATATGATTTGCGAAGTGTTATGTATTTCTCGTCTACACTTTAAATGAATGTGAATGCGACACTTCCACGCTAGGAAATAGCGCTTGCAGATGTTTACGTATCGTAGCAATAGAGTTCTAATGCTTCGTAAAACGCGATATCGCATATCAATTCTATGTTTCATGGTAAGATATATTATGATTTGCGAAGTGTTATGTATTCCTCGTCTACACTTCAAATGAATGTAAATGCGACACTTCCTTGCTAGGAAATAGCGTCTGCAGATGTCTACGTATCGTAGGGATTGAGTTCTAATGCCTCTTAAAACGCGATATCGCATCTCATTTCTATGTTTCATGATAAGATATAATATTCAGTGCGAAGTGTTATGCATTCCTCGTCTACGATTCAAATGAATGTAAATGCGACACTTCCTTGCTAGGAAATAGCGTTTGCAAATGTTTACGTATCGTAGAGATAGAGTTCTAATGCTTCTTAAAACGCGATATCGCATCTCATTTCTACACTTCAAACGAATGTAAATGCGACACTTCCTTGCAAGGAAATAGCATTTGCAGATGTCTACGTATCGTAAGGATAGAGTTCTAATGCTTCTTAAAACGTGATATCGTATCTCATTTCTATGTTTCATGATAAGGAATAATATTCATTGCGAAGTGTTATATAAACCTCGCATTCACTTCAAAAGTATGTAAATGCGACACTTCCTTGCAAGAAACTGGCATTTGCAGATGTTTACGTATCGTAGGGATAGAGTTCTAATGCTTCTTAAAACGCGATATCGCATCTCATTTCTATGTTGCATGACGGGATATAATATTCATGGTAAAGTGTTATGTATTCCTCGTCTACACTTCAACTGAATGTAAATGCGACACTTCCTTGCTAGGAAATAGCGTCTGCAGATGTCTAGGTGTCGTAGCAATAGTGTTCTAATGCTTCTTAAAACGCGATATCGCATCTCATTTCTATGTTTCATGGTAAGATATAATATGATTTGCGAAGTGTTATGTATTCCTCGTCTACACTTCAAATGAATGTAAATGCGACACTTCCTTGCTAGGAAATAGCGTTTGCAGATGTCTACGTATCGTAGGGATAGAGTTCTAATGTTTCCTAAAACGTGATATCGTATCTCATTTCTATGTTTCATGGTAAGATACAATATGATTGGCGAAGTGTTATGTATTCCTCGCCTACACTTCAAATGAATGTGAATGCGACACTTCCTTGCTAGGAAATAGCGTTTGCAGATGTCTACGTATCGTAGCAATAGAGTTCTAATGCTTCTTAAAACGTGATACCGCATCTCACTCCTATGTTGCATGATGAGATGTAATATTCATTGCGATGTGTTATGTATTCCTCGTCTACACCTCAAATGAATGTAAATGCGACACTTCCTTGCTAGGAAATAGCGTTTGCAGATGTCTACGTATCGTAGGGATAGAGTTCTAATGCTTCTTAAAACGCGATATCGCATCTCATTTCTATGTTGCATGATAGGATATAATATTCATTGTAAAGTGTTATGTATACCTCGTATTCACTTCAGAAGAATGTAAATGCGACACTTCCTTGCTAGGAAATAGCGTTTGCAGATGTTTACGTATCGTATGGATAGAGTTCTAATGCTTCTTAAAACGCGATATCGCATCTCATTACTATGTTGCATGATAAGATATAATATTCATTGTAAAGTGTTATGTATACCTCGTATTCACTTCAGAAGAATGTAAATGCGACACTTCCTTGCTAGGAAATAGCGTTTGCAGATGTTTACGTATCGTATGGATAGAGTTCTAATGCTTCTTAAAACGCGATATCGCATCTCATTTCTATATTGCATGGTAGGATATAATATTCATTGTAAAGTGTTATGTATACCTCGTATTCTCATCAGAAGAATGTAAATGCGACTCTTCCTTGCAAGGAAATAGCGCTTGCAGATGTCTACGTATCGTAGGGATAGAGTTCCAATGCGTCTTGAATCGAGATATCGCATCTCATATCTATGTTTCATGATAAGATTTAATTTCATTGCGAAGTGTTATGCATTCCTCGTCTACGATTCAAATGAATGTAAATGCGACACTTCCATGCTAGGAAATAGCGTTTGCAGATGTTTACGTATCGTAAGGATAGAGTTCTAATGCTTCTTAAAACGCGATATCGCATCTCATTTCTATGTTGCATGATAGGATATAATATTCATTGTAAAGTGTTATGTATACCTCGTATTCTCATTAAAAGAATGTAAATGCGACCCTTCCTTGCAAGGAAATAGCGCTTGCAGATGTCTACGTATCGTAGCAATAGATTTCTAATGCTTCCTAAGACGCGATATCGCATCGCATTTCTATGTTGCATGATAGGATATAATATTCTTTGTAAAGTGTTATGTATACCTCGTATTCTCTTCAGAAGAATGTAAATGCGACAACTCCTTGCAAGGAAATAGCGTTTGCAGATGTTTACGTATCGTAGGGATAGAGATCTAATGCTTCTTAAAACGCGATATCGCATCTCATTACTATGTTGCATGATAAGATATAATATTCATTGTAATGTGTTATGTATACCTCGTATTCACTTCAGAAGAATGTAAATGCGACACTTCATTGCAAGGAAATAGCGTTTGCAGATGTCTACGAATCGAAGCAATAGATTTCAAATGCTTCTTAAATCGAGATATCGCATCTCATATTATGTTTCATGATAAGATTTAGTATTCATTGCGAAATGTTATGCATTCCTCGTCTACGATTCAAATGAATGTAAATGCGACACTTTCTTAATAGGAAATAAAGTTTGCAGATGTTTACGTATCGTAGGGATAGAGTTCTAATGCTTCTTAAAACGCGATATCGCATCTCATTTCTATGTTGCATGATAGGATATAATATTCATTGTAAAGTGTTATGTATACCTCGTATTCACTTCAGAAGAATGTAAATGCGACACTTCCTTGCTAGGAAATAACGTTTGCAGATGTCTACGTATCGTAGGGATAGAGTTCTTATGCTTCTTAAAACGCGTTATTGCATCTCATTTCTATGTTTCATGGTAAGATATAATATGATTTGCGAAGTGTTATGTATTTCTCGTCTACACTTTAAATGAATGTGAATGCGACACTTCCACGCTAGGAAATAGCGTTTGCAGATGTTTACGTATCGTAGCAATAGAGTTCTAATGCTTCGTAAAACGCGATATCGCATCTCATTTCTATGTTTCATGGTAAGATATATTATGATTTGCGAAGTGTTATGTATTCCTCGTCTACACTTCAAATGAATGTAAATGCGACACTTCCTTGCTAGGAAATAGCGTTTGCAGATGTCTACGTATCGTAGGGATTGAGTTCTAATGCCACTCAAACGCGATATCGCATCTCATTTCTATGTTTCATGATAAGGAATAATATTCATTGCGAAGTGTTATATAAACCTCGCATTCACTTCAAAAGTATGTAAATGCGACACTTCCTTGCTAGGAAATAACGTTTGCAGATGTCTACGTATCGTAGGAATAGAGTTCTTATGCTTCTTAAAACGCGTTATTGCATCTCATTTCTATGTTTCATGGTAAGATATAATATGATTTGCGAAGTGTTATGTATTTCTCGTCTACACTTTAAATGAATGTGAATGCGACACTTCCACGCTAGGAAATAGCGTTTGCAGATGTTTACGTATCGTAGCAATAGAGTTCTAATGCTTCGTAAAACGCGATATCGCATCTCATTTCTATGTTTCATGGTAAGATATATTATGATTTGCGAAGTGTTATGTATTCCTCGTCTACACTTCAAATGAATGTAAATGCGACACTTCCTTGCTAGGAAATAGCGTTTGCAGATGTCTACGTATCGTAGGGATTGAGTTCTAATGCCTCTCAAACGCGATATCGCATCTCATTTCTATGTTTCATGATAAGGAATAATATTCATTGCGAAGTGTTATATAAACCTCGCATTCACTTCAAAAGTATGTAAATGCGACACTTCCTTGCAAGAAACTGGCATTTGCAGATGTTTACGTATCGTAGGGATAGAGTTCTAATGCTTCTTAAAACGCAATATCGCATCTCATTTCTATGTTGCATGACGGGATATAATATTCATGGTAAAGTGTTATGTATTCCTCGTCTACACTTCAAATGAATGTAAATGCGACACTTCCTTGCTAGGAAATAGCGTTTGCAGATGGCTACGTATCGTAGGGATAGAGTTCTAATGCTTCTTAAAACGCGATATCGCATCTCATTTCTATGTTTCATGATAAGGAATAATATTCATTGCGAAGTGTTATATAAACCTCGCATTCACTTCAAAAGTATGTAAATGCGACACTTCCTTGCAAGAAACTGGCATTTGCAGATGTTTACGTATCGTAGGGATAGAGCTCTAATGCTTCTTAAAACGCGATATCGCATCTCATTTCTATGTTGCATGACGGGATATAATATTCATGGTAAAGTGTTATGTATTCCTCGTCTACACTTCAAACGAATGTAAATGCGACACTTCCTTGCTAGGAAATAGCGTTTGCAGATGTTTACGTATCGTAGGGATAGAGTTGTAATGCTTCTTAAAACGCGATATCGCATCTCATTTCTATGTTGCATGATGGGATATAATATTCATGGTAAAGTGTTATGCATTCCTCGTCTACACTTCAAATGAATGTAAATGCGACACTTCCTTGCAAGGAAATAGCGTTTGCAGATGTCTACGTATCAATGCAATGGAGATCAAATGCTTCTTAGAACGAGATATTGCATCTCATATCTATGTTTCATGATAAGATATAATATTCATTGCGAAGTATTATGCATTCCTCGTCTACGATTCAAATGAATGTAAATGCGACACTTACTTGCAAGGAAATAGCGTTTGCAGATGTCTACCTATCGTAGCAATAGAGTTCTAATGCTTCTTAAAACGCGATATCGCATCTCATTTCTATGTTTCATGGTAAGATATGATATGATCTGCGAAGTATCATGTATTCCTCGTCAACAATTCAAATGAATGCAAATGCGACACTTCCTTGCTAGGAAATAGCGTCTGCAGATGTCTAGGTATCGTAGCAATAGAGTTCTAATGCTTCTTAAAACGCGATATCGCATCTCACTTCTATGTTTCAAGGTAAGATATAATATGATTTGCGAAGTGTTATGTGCCCCTCGTCTACACTTCAAATGAATGTAAATGCGACACTTCCTTGCAAGGAAATAGCGTTTGCAGATGTCTACGTATCGTAGCAATAGAGTTCTAATGCTTCATAAAACGCGATATCGCATCTCATTTCTATGTTTCATGGAAAGATATAATATGATTTGCGAAGTGTTATGTATTCCTCATCTACACTTCAAATGAATGTAAATGCCACACTTCCTTGCAAGGAAATAGCGTTTGCAGATGTCTACGTATCGAAGAAATAGAGTTCAAATGCTTCTTAAAACGAGATATTGCATCTCATATCTATGTTTCATGATAAGATATAATATTCATTGCGAAGAGTTATGCATTCCTCGTCTACGATTCAAATGAATGTAAATGCGACACTTCCTTGCAAGGAAATAGCGTTTGCAGATGTCTACGTATCGTAGCAATAGAGTTCTTATGATTCTTAAAACGCGATATCGCATCTCATTTCTATGTTTCATGGTAAGATATAATATGATATGCGAAGTGTTATGTATTCCTCGTCTACACTTCAAATGAATGTAAATGCGACACTTCCTTGCTAGGATATAGCGTTTGCAGATGTCTACGAAGCGAAGCAATAGAGTTGAAATGCTTCTTAAAACGAGATATCGCATCTCATTACTATGTTGCATGATGAGATATAATATTCATTGCGATGTGTCATGTATTCCTCCTTTACGCTTCAAATGAATGTAAATGCGACATATCTTTGATAGGAGATATCGATTGCAGATTTCTACGTATCGTATGGATGGAGTTCTAATGCTTCTTAAAACGAGATATCGCGTCTCATTCCTATGTGTCATGATAAGGTATAATATTCATTGCGAAGTGTTATGTATTCCTCGTCTACACTTCAAATGAATGCGAATGCGACACTTCCTCGTTAGGATATAGCGCTTGCAGATGTCTACGTATCGTAGCAATAGATTTCTAATGCTTCTTAAAACGCGATATCGCATCTCATTTCTATGTTTCATGGTAAGATATAATATGATATGCGAAGTGTTACGTATTCCTCGTCTACACTTCAAATGAATGTGAATGCGACACTTCCTTGCAAGGAAATAGCGTTTGCAAATGTCTACGTATCGTAGCAATAGAGTTCTAATGCTTCTTAAAACGCGATATCGCTTCTCAATACTGTGTTGCATGATAAGATATAATATTCATTGTAAAGTGTTATGTATACCTCGTATTCACTTCAGAAGAATGTAAATGCGACACTTCCTTGCAAGGAAATAGCGTTTGCAGATGTTTACGTATCGTAGGGATAGAGATCTAATGCTTCTTAAAACGCGATATCGCATCTCATTACTATGTTGCATGATAAGATATAATATTCATTGTAATGTGTTATGTATACCTCGTATTCACTTCAGAAGAATGTAAATGCGACACTTCATTGCAAGGAAATAGCGTTTGCAGATGTCTACGAATCGAAGCAATAGATTTCAAATGCTTCTTAAATCGAGATATCGCATCTCATATTATGTTTCATGATAAGATTTAGTATTCATTGCGAAATGTTATGCATTCCTCGTCTACGATTCAAATGAATGTAAATGCGACACTTTCTTAATAGGAAATAAAGTTTGCAGATGTTTACGTATCGTAGGGATAGAGTTCTAATGCTTCTTAAAACGCGATATCGCATCTCATTTCTATGTTGCATGATAGGATATAATATTCATTGTAAAGTGTTATGTATACCTCGTATTCACTTCAGAAGAATGTAAATGCGACACTTCCTTGCTAGGAAATAGCGTTTGCAGATGTCTACGAATCGAAGCAATAGAGTTCAAATGCTTCTTAAAACAAGATATCGCATCTCATATCTATGTTTCATGATAAGATTTAATATTCATTGCGAAGTGTTATGCATTCCTCGTCTACGATTCAAATGAATGTAAATGCGACACTTCCTTGCTAGGAAATAACGTTTGCAGATGTCTACGTATCGTAGGAATAGAGTTCTTATGCTTCTTAAAACGCGTTATTGCATCTCATTTCTATGTTTCATGGTAAGATATAATATGATTTGCGAAGTGTTATGTATTTCTCGTCTACACTTTAAATGAATGTGAATGCGACACTTCCACGCTAGGAAATAGCGTTTGCAGATGTTTACGTATCGTAGCAATAGAGTTCTAATGCTTCGTAAAACGCGATATCGCATCTCATTTCTATGTTTCATGGTAAGATATATTATGATTTGCGAAGTGTTATGTATTCCTCGTCTACACTTCAAATGAATGTAAATGCGACACTTCCTTGCTAGGAAATAGCGTTTGCAGATGTCTACGTATCGTAGGGATTGAGTTCTAATGCCTCTCAAACGCGATATCGCATCTCATTTCTATGTTTCATGATAAGGAATAATATTCATTGCGAAGTGTTATATAAACCTCGCATTCACTTCAAAAGTATGTAAATGCGACACTTCCTTGCAAGAAACTGGCATTTGCAGATGTTTACGTATCGTAGGGATAGAGTTCTAATGCTTCTTAAAACGCAATATCGCATCTCATTTCTATGTTGCATGACGGGATATAATATTCATGGTAAAGTGTTATGTATTCCTCGTCTACACTTCAAATGAATGTAAATGCGACACTTCCTTGCTAGGAAATAGCGTTTGCAGATGTCTACGTATCGTAGGGATAGAGTTCTAATGCTTCTTAAAACGCGATATCGCATCTCATTTCTATGTTGCATGATGGGATATAATATTCATGGTAAAGTGTTATGTATTCCTCGTCTACACTTCAAATGAATGTAAATGCGACACTTCCTTGCTAGGAAATAGCGTTTGCAGATGTTTACGTATCGTAGGGATTGAGTTCTAATGCCTCTTAAAACGCGATATCGCATCTCATTTCTATGTTTCATGATAAGGAATAATATTCATTGCGGAGTGTTATATAAACCTCGCATTCACTTCAAAAGTATGTAAATGCGACACTTCCTTGCAAGAAACTGGCATTTGCAGATGTTTACGTATCGTAGGGATAGAGCTCTAATGCTTCTTAAAACGCGATATCGCATCTCATTTCTATGTTGCATGACGGGATATAATATTCATGGTAAAGTGTTATGTATTCCTCGTCTACACTTCAAACGAATGTAAATGCGACACTTCCTTGCTAGGAAATAGCGTTTGCAGATGTTTACGTATCGTAGGGATAGAGTTGTAATGCTTCTTAAAACGCGATATCGCATCTCATTTCTATGTTGCATGATGGGATATAATATTCATGGTAAAGTGTTATGCATTCCTCGTCTACACTTCAAATGAATGTAAATGCGACACTTCCTTGCAAGGAAATAGCGTTTGCAGATGTCTACGTATCAATGCAATGGAGATCAAATGCTTCTTAGAACGAGATATTGCATCTCATATCTATGTTTCATGATAAGATATAATATTCATTGCGAAGTATTATGCATTCCTCGTCTACGATTCAAATGAATGTAAATGCGACACTTACTTGCAAGGAAATAGCGTTTGCAGATGTCTACCTATCGTAGCAATAGAGTTCTAATGCTTCTTAAAACGCGATATCGCATCTCATTTCTATGTTTCATGGTAAGATATGATATGATCTGCGAAGTATCATGTATTCCTCGTCAACAATTCAAATGAATGCAAATGCGACACTTCCTTGCTAGGAAATAGCGTCTGCAGATGTCTAGGTATCGTAGCAATAGAGTTCTAATGCTTCTTAAAACGCGATATCGCATCTCACTTCTATGTTTCAAGGTAAGATATAATATGATTTGCGAAGTGTTATGTGCCCCTCGTCTACACTTCAAATGAATGTAAATGCGACACTTCCTTGCAAGGAAATAGCGTTTGCAGATGTCTACGTATCGTAGCAATAGTGTTCTAATGCTTCATAAAACGCGATATCGCATCTCATTTCTATGTTTCATGGAAAGATATAATATGATTTGCGAAGTGTTATGTATTCCTCATCTACACTTCAAATGAATGTAAATGCCACACTTCCTTGCAAGGAAATAGCGTTTGCAGATGTCTACGTATCGAAGAAATAGAGTTCAAATGCTTCTTAAAACGAGATATTGCATCTCATATCTATGTTTCATGATAAAATATAATATTCATTGCGAAGAGTTATGCATTCCTCGTCTACGATTCAAATGAATGTAAATGCGACACTTCCTTCCAAGGAAATAGCGTTTGCAGATGTCTACGTATCGTAGCAATAGAGTTCTTATGATTCTTAAAACGCGATATCGCATCTCATTTCTATGTTTCATGGTAAGATATAATATGATATGCGAAGTGTTATGTATTCCTCGTCTACACTTCAAATGAATGTAAATGCGACACTTCCTTGCTAGGATATAGCGTTTGCAGATGTCTACGAAGCGAAGCAATAGAGTTGAAATGCTTCTTAAAACGAGATATCGCATCTCATTACTATGTTGCATGATGAGATATAATATTCATTGCGATGTGTCATGTATTCCTCCTTTACGCTTCAAATGAATGTAAATGCGACATATCTTTGATAGGAGATATCGATTGCAGATTTCTACGTATCGTATGGATGGAGTTCTAATGCTTCTTAAAACGAGATATCGCGTCTCATTCCTATGTGTCATGATAAGGTATAATATTCATTGCGAAGTGTTATGTATTCCTCGTCTACACTTCAAATGAATGCGAATGCGACACTTCCTCGTTAGGATATAGCGCTTGCAGATGTCTACGTATCGTAGCAATAGATTTCTAATGCTTCTTAAAACGCGATATCGCATCTCATTTCTATGTTTCATGGTAAGATATAATATGATTTGCGAAGTGTTATGTATTCCTCGTCTACACTTCAAATGAATGTGAATGCGACACTTCCTCGTTGGGAAATAGCGTTTGCAGATGTCTACGTATCGTAGCAATAGATTTCTAATGCTTCTTAAAACGCGATATCGCATCTCATTTCTATGTTTCATGGTAAGATGTAATATGATTTGCGAAGTGTCATGTATTCCTCGCCTACACTTCAAATGAATGTAAATGCGACACTACCTTGCTAGGAAAAAGCGTCTGCAGATGTTTAGGTATCGTAACAATAGAGTTCTAATGCTTCTTAAAACGGGATATCGCATCTCATTTCTATGTTTCATGGTAAGATATAATATGATTTGCGAAGTGTTCTGTATTCTTCGTCTACACTTCAAGTGAATGTAAATGCGACTCTTCCTTGCAAGGAAATAGCGTTTGCAGATGTCTACGTATCGTAGCAATAGATTTCTAATGATTCTTAAAACGCGATATCGCATCTCATTTCTATGTTTCATGGTAAGATATAATATGATATGCGAAGTGTTACGTATTCCTCGTCTACACTTCAAATGAATGTGAATGCGACACTTCCTTGCAAGGAAATAGCGTTTGCAAATGTCTACGTATCGTAGCAATAGAGTTCTAATGCTTCTTAAAACGCGATATCGCTTCTCAATACTGTGTTGCATGATAAGATATAATATTCATTGTAAAGTGTTATGTATACCTCGTATTCACTTCAGAAGAATGTAAATGCGACACTTCCTTGCAAGGAAATAGCGTTTGCAGATGTTTACGTATCGTAGGGATAGAGATCTAATGCTTCTTAAAACGCGATATCGCATCTCATTACTATGTTGCATGATAAGATATAATATTCATTGTAATGTGTTATGTATACCTCGTATTCACTTCAGAAGAATGTAAATGCGACACTTCATTGCAAGGAAATAGCGTTTGCAGATGTCTACGAATCGAAGCAATAGATTTCAAATGCTTCTTAAATCGAGATATCGCATCTCATATTATGTTTCATGATAAGATTTAGTATTCATTGCGAAATGTTATGCATTCCTCGTCTACGATTCAAATGAATGTAAATGCGACACTTTCTTAATAGGAAATAAAGTTTGCAGATGTTTACGTATCGTAGGGATAGAGTTCTAATGCTTCGTAAAACGCGATATCGCATCTCATTTCTATGTTTCATGGTAAGATATATTATGATTTGCGAAGTGTTATGTATTCCTCGTCTACACTTCAAATGAATGTAAATGCGACACTTCCTTGCTAGGAAATAGCGTTTGCAGATGTCTACGTATCGTAGGGATTGAGTTCTAATGCCTCTCAAACGCGATATCGCATCTCATTTCTATGTTTCATGATAAGGAATAATATTCATTGCGAAGTGTTATATAAACCTCGCATTCACTTCAAAAGTATGTAAATGCGACACTTCCTTGCAAGAAACTGGCATTTGCAGATGTTTACGTATCGTAGGGATAGAGTTCTAATGCTTCTTAAATCGCAATATCGCATCTCATTTCTATGTTGCATGACGGGATATAATATTCATGGTAAAGTGTTATGTATTCCTCGTCTACACTTCAAATGAATGTAAATGCGACACTTCCTTGCTAGGAAATAGCGTTTGCAGATGTCTACGTATCGTAGGGATAGAGTTCTAATGCTTCTTAAAACGCGATATCGCATCTCATTTCTATGTTGCATGATGGGATATAATATTCATGGTAAAGTGTTATGTATTCCTCGTCTACACTTCAAATGAATGTAAATGCGACACTTCCTTGCTAGGAAATAGCGTTTGCAGATGTCTAAGTATCGTAGGGGTGGAGTTCTAATGCTTCTTCAAACGTGATATCGCATCTCATTTCTATGTTTCATGATAAGATGTAATATTCACTGCGAAGTGTTATGTATTCCTCGTCTACACTTCAAATGAATGTGAATGCAACACTTCCTCGCTAGGAAATAGCGTTTGCAGATGTCTACGTATCGTAGCAATAGAGTTCTTATGATTCTTGAAACGCGATATCGCATCTCATTTCTATGTTTCATGGAAAGATATAATATGATTTGCGAAGTGTTATGTATTCCTCGTCTACACTTCAAATGAATGTAAATGCCACACTTCCTTGCAAGGAAATAGCGTTTGCAGATGTCTACGTATCGTAGCAATAGGTTTCTAATCCTTCTTAAAACGCGATATCGCATCTCATTTCTATGTTTCATGGTAAGATATAATATGATTTGTGAAGTGTTATGTATTCCTCGTCTACACTTCAAATGAATGTAAATGCGACACTTCCTTGCAAGGAAATAGCGTTTGCAGATGTCTACGTATCGTAGCAATAGAGTTCTTATGATTCTTAAAAGGCGATATCGCATCTCATTTCTATGTTTCATGGTAAGATATAATATGATATGCGAAGTGTTATGTATTCCTCGTCTACACTTCAAATGAATGTGAATGCGACACTTCCTCGCTAGGAAATAGCGTTTGCAGATGTCTACGTATCGTAGCAATAGATTTCTAATGCTACTTAAAACACGATATCGCATCTCATTTCTATGTTTCATGGTAAGATATAATATGATTTGCGAAGTGTCATGTATTCCTCGTCTACACTTCAAATAAATGTAAATGCAACACTTCCTTGCAAGGAAATAGCGTTTGCAGATGTCTACGTATCGCAGCAATAGAGTTCAAATGCTTCTTAAAACGAGATATCGCATCTCATTACTATGATCCATGGTGAGATATAATATTCATTGCGATGTGTCATGTATTCCTCCTTTACGCTTCAAGTGAATGTAAATGCGACACATCTTTGATAGGAGATATCGATTGCAGATGTCTACATAGCGTATGGATGGAATTCTAATGCTTCTTAAAACGAGATATCGCGTCTCATTTCTATGTGTCATGATAAGGTATAATATTCATTGCGAAGTGTTATGTATTCCTCGTCTACACTTCAAATGAATGTGAATGCGACACTTCCTCGCTAGGAAATAGCGTTTGCAGATGTCTACGTATCGTAGCAATAGATTTCTAATGCTACTTAAAACACGATATCGCATCTCATTTCTATGTTTCATGGTAAGATATAATATTCATTGCGAAGTGTTATGCATTCCTCGTCTACGAATCAAATGAATGTAAATGCGACACTTCCTTGCAAGGAAATAGCGTTTGCAGATGTCTACGTATCGTAGCAATAGAGTTCTTATGATTCTTAAAACGCGATATCGCATCTCATTTCTATGTTTCATGGTAAGATATAATATGATATGCGAAGTGTTATGTATTCCTCGTCTACACTTCAAATGAATGTAAATGCGACACTTCCTTGCTAGGATATAACGTTTGGAGATGTCTACGAAGCGAAGCAATAGAGTTCAGATTCTTCATAAAACGAGATATCGCATCCCATTTCTATGTTTCATGATAAGGTATAATATTCATTGCGAAGTGTCATGTAAACCTCGCATTCACTTCAAAAGAATGTAAATGCGACACTTCCTTGCAAGGAAATAGCGTTTGCAGATGTCTACGTATCGCAGCAATAGAGTTCAAATGCTTCTTAAAACGACATATCGCATCTCATTACTATGTTCCATGGTGAGATATAATATTCATTGCGATGTGTCATGTATTCCTCCTTCACGCTTCAAATGAATGTAAATGCGACACATCTTTGATAGGAGATATCGATTGCAGATGTCTACGTATCATATGGATGGAGTTCTAATGCTTCTTAAAACGAGATATCGCGTCTCATTTCTATGTGTCACGATAAGGTATAATATTCATTGCGAAGTGTTATGTATTCCTCGTCTACTCTTCAAATGAATGTAAATGCAACACTTCCTTGCTAGGAAATAGCGTGTGCAGATGTCTAGGTATCGTAGCAATAGTGTTCTAATGCTTCTTAAAACGCGATATCGCATCTCAATTCTATGTTTCATGGTAAGATATAACATGATTTGCGAAGTGTTATGTATTCCTCGTCTACACGTCAAATGAATGTAAATGCGACACTTCCTTGCAAGGAAATAGCGTCTGCAGATGTCTACGTATCGTAGCAATAGATTTCTAGTGCTTCTTAAAACGCGATATCGCATATCATTTCTATGTTTCATGGTATGATATAACATGATTTGAGAAGTGTTATGTATTCCTCGTCTACACTTCAAATGAATGTGATTGCGATACTTCCTCGCTAGGAAATAGCGTTTGCAGATGTCTACGTATCGTAGCAATAGAGTTCTAATCCTTCTTAAAACTAGATATTGCATCTCATATCTATGTTTCATGATAAGATATAATATTCATTGCGGAGTGTTATGCATTCCTCGTCTACGATTCAAATGAATGTAAATGCGACACTTCCTTGCAAGGAAATAGCGTTTGCAGATGTCTACGTATCGTAGCAATAGAGTTCTTATGATTCTTAAAACGCGATATTGCATCTCATTTCTATGTTTCATGGTAAGATATAATATGATTTGCGAAGTGTTATGTATTCCTCGTCTACACTTCAAATGAATGTGAATGCGACACTTCCTTGCTAGGAAATAGCGTTTGCAGATGTCTACGTATCGAAGCAATAGAGTTCAAATGCTTCTAAAAACAAGATATCGCATCTCAATTCTATGTTTCATGATAAGATGTAATATTCATTGCGAAGTGTTATGTATTCCTCGCCTACACTTCAAATGATTGTAAATGTGACATTTCCTTGCAACGAAATAGCGTTTGCAGATGTCTACGTATCGTAGCAATAGAGTTCTTATGATTCTTAAAACGCGATATCGCATCTCATTTCTATGTTTCATGGTAAGACATAATATGATTTGCGAAGTGTCATGTATTCCTCGTCTACACTTCAAATGAATGTAAATGCGACACTTCCTTGCTAGGAAATAGCGTCTGCAGATGTCTGGGTATCGTTGCAACAGAGTTCTAATGCTTCTTAAAACTCGATATCGCATCTCATTTCTATGTTTCATGGTAAGATGTAATATGATTTGCGAAGTGTAATGCATTCGTCTACGATTCAAATGAATGTAAATGCGACACTTCCTTGCAAGGAAATAGCGTTTGCAGATGTCTACGTATCGTAGCAATAGAGTTCTTATGATTCTTAAAACGCGATATCGCATCTCATTTCTATGTTTCATGGTAAGATATAATATTCATTGCGAAGTGTTATGCATTCCTCGTCTACGAATCAAATGAATGTAAATGCGACACTTCCTTCCAAGGAAATAGCGTTTGCAGATGTCTACGTATCAAAGAAATAGAGTTCAAATGCTTCTTAAAACGAGATATTGCTTCTCATATCTATGTTTCATGATACGATATAATATTCATTGCGAAGTGTTATGCATTCCTCGTCTACGATTCAAATGAATGTAAATGCGACACTTCCTTGCAAGGAAATAGCGTTTGCTGATGTCTACGTATCGTAGCAATAGATTTCTTATCATTCTTAAAACGCGATATTGCATCTAATTTCTATGTTTCATGGTAAGATATAATATGATTTGCGAAGTGTTATGTATTCCTCGTCTACACTTCAAATGAATGTGAATGCGACACTTCCTCGCTAGGAAATAGCGTTTGCAGATGTCTACGTATCGTAGCAATAGAGTTCTAATGCTTCTTAATACGCGATATCGCATCTCATTTCCATGTTTCATGGTAAGATATAATATGATTTGCGAAGTGTTATGTATTCCTCGCCTACACTTCAAATGAATGTAAATGCGACACTTCTTTGCTAGGAAATAGCGTTTGCAAATGTCTACGTATCGTAGCAATAGAGTTCATATGATTCTTAAAACGCGATATCGCATCTCATTTCTATGTTTCATGGTAAGATATAACATGATTTGCGAAGTGTTTTGTATTCCTCGTCTACACTTCAAATGAATGTGAATGCGACACTTCCTTGCTAGGAAATAGCGATTGCAGATGTCTACGTATCGTAGCAATAGAGTTCATATGATTCTTAAAACGCGATATCGCATCTCATTCCTATGTTTCATGGTAAGATATAATATGATTTGCGAAGTACCATGTATTCCTCGTCTACACTTCAAATGAATGTAAATGCGACACTTCCTTGCTAGGAAATAGCGTCTGCAGATGTCTAGGTATCGTAGCAACAGAGTTCTAATGCTTCTTAAAACTCGATATCGCATCTCATTTCTATGTTTCATGGAAAGATGTAATATGATATGCGAAGTGTAATGCATTCCTCGTCTACACTTCAAATGAATGTAAATGCGACACTTCCTTGCTAGGAAATAGCGTTTGCAGATGTCTACGTATCGTAGCAATAGTGTTCTAAAGTTTCTTAAAACGCGATATCGCATCTCATATCTATGTTTCATGGTAAGATATGATATGATTTGCGAAGTATCATGTATTCCTCGTATACACTTCAAATGAATGTAAATGCGACACTTCCTTGCAAGGAAATAGCGTTTGCAGATGTCTACGTATCGAAGCAATAGAGTTCAAATGCTTCTTAAAACGAGATATTGCATCTCATTTCTATGTTTCATGGTAAGATGTAATATGATTTGCGAAGTGTAATGCATTCCTCGTCTACGATTCAAATGAATGTAAATGCGACACTTCCTTGCAAGGAAATAGCGTTTGCAGATGTCTACGTATCGTAGCAATAGAGTTCTTATGATTCTTAAAACGCGATATCGCATCTCATTTCTATGTTTCATGGTAAGATATAACATGGTTTGCGAAGTGTTATGTATTCCTCGTCTACACTTCAAATGAATGTGAATGCGATACTTCCTCGCTAGGAAATAGCGTTTGCAGATGTCTACGTATCGTTAGCAATAGCTTTCTAATGCTTCTTAAAACGCGATATCGCATCTCATTTGTATGTTTCATGGTAAGATATAATATGATTTGCGAAGTGTCACGTATTCCTCGTCTACACTTCAAATGAATGTAAATGCGACACTTCCTTGCAAGGAAATAGTGTTAGCAGATGTCTACGTATCGTAGCAATAGCTTTCTAATGCTTCTTAAAACGCGATACCGCATCTCATTTCTATGTTTCAAGGTAAGATATAATATGATTTGCGAAGTGTCATGTATTCCTCGTCTACACTTCAAATCAATGTAATTGAGACACTTCCTTGCAAGGAAATAGCGTTTGCAGATGTCTACGTATCGAAGCAATAGAGTTCAAATGCTCCTTAAAACGCGATATCGCATCTCATTTCTATGTTTCATGGTAAGATATAATATGATTTGCGAAGTGTTATGTATTCCTCGCCTACACTTCAAATGAATGTAAATGCGACACTTCTTTGCTAGGAAATAGCGTTTACAAATGTCTACGTATCGTAGCAATAGAGTTCATATGATTCTTAAAACGCGATACCGCATCTCATTTCTATGTTTCATGGTAAGATATAACATGATTTGCGAAGTGTTTTGTATTCTTCGTCTACACTTCAAATGAATGTGAATGCGACACTTCCTTGCTAGGAAATAGCGATTGCAGATGTCTACGTATCGTAGCAATAGAGTTCATATGATTCTTAAAACGCGATATCGCATCTCATTTCTATGTTTCATGGTAAGATATAATATGATTTGCGAAGTGTTATGTATTCCTCGCCTACACTTCAAATGAATGTAAATGCGACACTTCTTTGCTAGGAAATAGCGTTTGCAAATGTCTACGTATCGTAGCAATAGAGTTCATATGATTCTTAAAACGCGATACCGCATCTCATTTCTATGTTTCATGGGAAGATATAACATGATTTGCGAAGTGTTTTGTATTCCTCGTCTACACTTCAAATGAATGTAAATGCGACACTTCCTTGCTAGGAAATAGCGTCTGCAGATGTCTAGGTATCGTAGCAATAGAGTTCTAATGCTTCTTAAAACGCGATATCGCATCTCATTTCTATGTTTCATGGTAAGATGCAATATGATTTGCGAAGTGTTATGTACTCCTCGTCTACACTTCAAATGAATGTAAATGCGCCACTTCCTTGCTAGGAAATAGCGTCTGCAGATGTCTAGGTATCGTAGCAATAGAGTTCTAATGCTTCTTAAAACTCGATATCGCATCTCATTTCTATGTTTCATGGTAAGATGTAATATGATTTGCGAAGTGTTATACATTCCTCGTCTACGATTCAAATGAATGTAAATGCGACACTTCCTTGCAAGGAAATAGCGTTTGCAAATGTCTACCTATCGTAGCAATAGTATTCTAATGCTTCTTAAAACGCGACATCACATCTCATTTCTATGTTTCATGGTAAGATATAATATGATTTGCGAAGTGTTATGTATTCCTCGCCTACACTCCAAATGAATGTAAATGCGACACTTCTTTGCTAGGAAATAGCGTTTGCAAATGTCTATCTTTCGTAGCAATAGTGTTCTAATGCTTCTTAAAACGCGATATCGCATCTCATTTCTATGTTTCATGGTAAGATATAATATGATTTGCGAAGTATCATGTATTCCTCGTCTACACTTCAAATGAATGTAAATGCGACACTTCCTTGCTAGGAAATAGCGTCTGCAGATGTCTAGGTATCGTAGCAACAGAGTTCTAATGCTTCTTAAAACTCGATATCGCATCTCATTTCTATGTTTCATGGAAAGATGTAATATGATTTGCGAAGTGTAATGCATTCCTCGTCTACACTTCAAATGAATGTAAATGCGACACTTCCTTGCTAGGAAATAGCGTTTGCAGATGTCTACGTATCGTAGCAATAGTGTTCTAAAGTTTCTTAAAACGCGATATCGCATCTCATATCTATGTTTCATGGTAAGATATGATATGATTTGCGAAGTATCATGTATTCCTCGTATACACTTCAAATGAATGTAAATGCGACACTTCCTTGCAAGGAAATAGCGTTTGCAGATGTCTACGTATCGAAGCAATAGAGTTCAAATGCTTCTTAAAACGAGATATTGCATCTCATTTCTATGTTTCATGGTAAGATGTAATATGATTTGCGAAGTGTAATGCATTCCTCGTCTACGATTCAAATGAATGTAAATGCGACACTTCCTTGCAAGGAAATAGCGTTTGCAGATGTCTACGTATCGTAGCAATAGAGTTCTTATGATTCTTAAAACGCGATATCGCATCTCATTTCTATGTTTCATGGTAAGATATAACATGGTTTGCGAAGTGTTATGTATTCCTCGTCTACACTTCAAATGAATGTGAATGCGATACTTCCTCGCTAGGAAATAGCGTTTGCAGATGTCTACGTATCGTTAGCAATAGCTTTCTAATGCTTCTTAAAACGCGATATCGCATCTCATTTCTATGTTTCATGGTAAGATATAATATGATTTGCGAAGTGTCACGTATTCCTCGTCTACACTTCAAATGAATGTAAATGCGACACTTCCTTGCAAGGAAATAGTGTTAGCAGATGTCTACGTATCGTAGCAATAGCTTTCTAATGCTTCTTAAAACGCGATACCGCATCTCATTTCTATGTTTCAAGGTAAGATATAATATGATTTGCGAAGTGTCATGTATTCCTCGTCTACACTTCAAATCAATGTAATTGAGACACTTCCTTGCAAGGAAATAGCGTTTGCAGATGTCTACGTATCGAAGCAATAGAGTTCAAATGCTCCTTAAAACGCGATATCGCATCTCATTTCTATGTTTCATGGTAAGATATAATATGATTTGCGAAGTGTTATGTATTCCTCGCCTACACTTCAAATGAATGTAAATGCGACACTTCTTTGCTAGGAAATAGCGTTTACAAATGTCTACGTATCGTAGCAATAGAGTTCATATGATTCTTAAAACGCGATACCGCATCTCATTTCTATGTTTCATGGTAAGATATAACATGATTTGCGAAGTGTTTTGTATTCTTCGTCTACACTTCAAATGAATGTGAATGCGACACTTCCTTGCTAGGAAATAGCGATTGCAGATGTCTACGTATCGTAGCAATAGAGTTCATATGATTCTTAAAACGCGATATCGCATCTCATTTCTATGTTTCATGGTAAGATATAATATGATTTGCGAAGTGTTATGTATTCCTCGCCTACACTTCAAATGAATGTAAATGCGACACTTCTTTGCTAGGAAATAGCGTTTGCAAATGTCTACGTATCGTAGCAATAGAGTTCATATGATTCTTAAAACGCGATACCGCATCTCATTTCTATGTTTCATGGGAAGATATAACATGATTTGCGAAGTGTTTTGTATTCCTCGTCTACACTTCAAATGAATGTAAATGCGACACTTCCTTGCTAGGAAATAGCGTCTGCAGATGTCTAGGTATCGTAGCAATAGAGTTCTAATGCTTCTTAAAACGCGATATCGCATCTCATTTCTATGTTTCATGGTAAGATGCAATATGATTTGCGAAGTGTTAAGTACTCCTCGTCTACACTTCAAATGAATGTAAATGCGCCACTTCCTTGCTAGGAAATAGCGTCTGCAGATGTCTAGGTATCGTAGCAATAGAGTTCTAATGCTTCTTAAAACTCGATATCGCATCTCATTTCTATGTTTCATGGTAAGATGTAATATGATTTGCGAAGTGTTATACATTCCTCGTCTACGATTCAAATGAATGTAAATGCGACACTTCCTTGCAAGGAAATAGCGTTTGCAAATGTCTACCTATCGTAGCAATAGTATTCTAATGCTTCTTAAAACGCGACATCACATCTCATTTCTATGTTTCATGGTAAGATATAATATGATTTGCGAAGTGTTATGTATTCCTCGCCTACACTCCAAATGAATGTAAATGCGACACTTCTTTGCTAGGAAATAGCGTTTGCAAATGTCTATCTTTCGTAGCAATAGTGTTCTAATGCTTCTTAAAACGCGATATCGCATCTCATTTCTATGTTTCATGGTAAGATATAATATGATTTGCGAAGTATCATGTATTCCTCGTCTACACTTCAAATGAATGTAAATGCGACACTTCCTTGCTAGGAAATAGCGTCTGCAGATGTCTAGGTATCGTAGCAATAGAGTTCTAATGCTTCTTAAAACGCGATATCGCAACTCATTTCTATGTTTCATGGTAAGATATACTATGATTTGCGAAGTGTTATGTATTCCTCGTCTACACTTCAAATGAATATAAATGCGACACTTCTTTGCTAGGAAATAGCGTTTGCAAATGTCTACCTATCGTAGCAATAGTATTCTAATGCTTCTTAAAACGCGATATCGCATCTCATTTCTATGTTTCATGGTAAGATACAATATGATTTGCGAAGTATCATGTATTCCTCGTCTACACTTCAAATGAATGTAAATGCGACACTTCCTTGCTAGGAAATAGCGATTGCAGATGTCTACGTATCGTAGCAATAGAGTTCATATGATTCTTAAAACGCGATATCGCATCTCGTTTCTATGTTTCATGGTAAGATATAATATGATTTGCGAAGTGTCATGTATTCCTCGTCTACACTTCAAATGAATGTAAATGCGACACTTCCTTGCAAGGAAATAGCGTTTGCAGATGTCTACGTATCGAAGCAATAGTGTTCAAATGCTTCTTAAAACGCGATATCGCATCTCATTTCTATGTTTCATGGTAAGATATAATATGATTTGCGAAGTGTTATGTATTCCTCGCCTACACTTCAAATGAATGTAAATGCGACACTTCTTTGCTAGGAAATAGCGTTTACAAATGTCTACGTATCGTAGCAATAGAGTTCATATGATTCTTAAAACGCGATACCGCATCTCATTTCTATGTTTCATGGTAAGATATAACATGATTTGCGAAGTGTTTTGTATTCTTCGTCTACACTTCAAATGAATGTGAATGCGACACTTCCTTGCTAGGAAATAGCGATTGCAGATGTCTACGTATCGTAGCAATAGAGTTCATATGATTCTTAAAACGCGATATCGCATCTCATTTCTATGTTTCATGGTAAGATATAATATGATTTGCGAAGTGTCATGTATTCCTCGTCTACACTTCAAATGAATGTAAATGCGACACTTCCTTGCTAGGAAATAGCGTCTGCAGATGTCTAGGTATCGTAGCAATAGAGTTCTAATGCTTCGTAAAACTCGATATCGCATCTCATTTCTATGTTTCATGGTAAGATGTAATATGATTTGCGAAGTGTAATGCATTCCTCGTCTACACTTCAAATGAATGTAAATGCGACACTTCCTTGCTAGGAAATAGCGTTTGCAGATGTCTACGTATCGTAGCAATAGTGTTCTAAAGTTTCTTAAAACGCGATATCGCATCTCATTTCTATGTTTCATGGTAAGATATAATATGATTTGCGAAGTGTCACGTATTCCTCGTCTACACTTCAAATGAATGTAAATGCGACACTTCCTTGCAAGGAAATAGTGTTAGCAGATGTCTACGTATCGTAGCAATAGCTTTCTAATGCTTCTTAAAACGCGATATCGCATCTCATTTCTATGTTGTAAGGTAAGATATAATATGATTTGCGAAGTGTCATGTATTCCTCGTCTACACTTCAAATGAATGTAAATGAGACACTTCCTTGCAAGGAAATAGCGTTTGCAGATGTCTACGTATCGAAGCAATAGAGTTCAAATGCTCCTTAAAACGCGATATCGCATCTCATTTCTATGATTCATGGTAAGATATAATATGATTTGCGAAGTGTTATGTATTCCTCGCCTACACTTCAAATGAATGTAAATGCGACACTTCTTTGCTAGGAAATAGCGTTTGCAAATGTCTACGTATCGTAGCAATAGAGTTCATATGATTCTTAAAACGCGATACCGCATCTCATTTCTATGTTTCATGGGAAGATATAACATGATTTGCGAAGTGTTTTGTATTCCTCGTCTACACTTCAAATGAATGTAAATGCGACACTTCCATGCTAGGAAATAGCGTCTGCAGATGTCTAGGTATCGTAGCAATAGAGTTCTAATGCTTCTTAAAACGCGATATCGCATCTCATTTCTATGTTTCATGATAAGATGCAATATGATTTGCGAAGTGTTATGTATTCCTCGTCTACACTTCAAATGAATGTAAATGCGCCACTTCCTTGCTAGGAAATAGCGTCTGCAGATGTCTAGCTATCGTAGCAATAGAGTTCTAATGCTTCTTAAAACTCGATATCGCATCTCATTTCTATGTTTCATGGTAAGATGTAATATGATTTGCGAAGTGTTATACATTCCTCGTCTACGATTCAAATGAATGTAAATGCGACACTTCCTTGCAAGGAAATAGCGTTTGCAAATGTCTACCTATCGTAGCAATAGTATTCTAATGCTTCTTAAAACGCGACATCACATCTCATTTCTATGTTTCATGGTAAGATATAATATGATTTGCGAAGTGTTATGTATTCCTCGCCTACACTCCAAATGAATGTAAATGCGACACTTCTTTGCTAGGAAATAGCGTTTGCAAATGTCTATCTTTCGTAGCAATAGTGTTCTAATGCTTCTTAAAACGCGATATCGCATCTCATTTCTATGTTTCATGGTAAGATATAATATGATTTGCGAAGTATCATGTATTCCTCGTCTACACTTCAAATGAATGTAAATGCGACACTTCCTTGCTAGGAAATAGCGTCTGCAGATGTCTAGGTATCGTAGCAATAGAGTTCTAATGCTTCTTAAAACGCGATATCGCAACTCATTTCTATGTTTCATGGTAAGATATACTATGATTTGCGAAGTGTTATGTATTCCTCGTCTACACTTCAAATGAATGTAAATGCGACACTTCTTTGCTAGGAAATAGCGTTTGCAAATGTCTACCTATCGTAGCAATAGTATTCTAATGCTTCTTAAAACGCGATATCGCATCTCATTTCTATGTTTCATGGTAAGATACAATATGATTTGCGAAGTATCATGTATTCCTCGTCTACACTTCAAATGAATGTAAATGCGACACTTCCTTGCTAGGAAATAGCGATTGCAGATGTCTACGTATCGTAGCAATAGAGTTCATATGATTCTTAAAACGCGATATCGCATCTCGTTTCTATGTTTCATGGTAAGATATAATATGATTTGCGAAGTGTCATGTATTCCTCGTCTACACTTCAAATGAATGTAAATGCGACACTTCCTTGCAAGGAAATAGCGTTTGCAGATGTCTACGTATCGAAGCAATAGAGTTCAAATGCTTCTTAAAACGCGATATCGCATCTCATTTCTATGTTTCATGGTAAGATATAATATGATTTGCGAAGTGTTATGTATTCCTCGCCTACACTTCAAATGAATGTAAATGCGACACTTCTTTGCTAGGAAATAGCGTTTACAAATGTCTACGTATCGTAGCAATAGAGTTCATATGATTCTTTAAACGCGATACCGCATCTCATTTCTATGTTTCATGGTAAGATATAACATGATTTGCGAAGTGTTTTGTATTCTTCGTCTACACTTCAAATGAATGTGAATGCGACACTTCCTTGCTAGGAAATAGCGATTGCAGATGTCTACGTATCGTAGCAATAGAGTTCATATGATTCTTAAAACGCGATATCGCATCTCATTTCTATGTTTCATGGTAAGATATAATATGATTTGCGAAGTGTCATGTATTCCTCGTCTACACTTCAAATGAATGTAAATGCGACACTTCCTTGCTAGGAAATAGCGTCTGCAGATGTCTAGGTATCGTAGCAATAGAGTTCTAATGCTTCGTAAAACTCGATATCGCATCTCATTTCTATGTTTCATGGTAAGATGTAATATGATTTGCGAAGTGTAATGCATTCCTCGTCTACACTTCAAATGAATGTAAATGCGACACTTCCTTGCTAGGAAATAGCGTTTGCAGATGTCTACGTATCGTAGCAATAGTGTTCTAAAGTTTCTTAAAACGCGATATCGCATCTCATTTCTATGTTTCATGGTAAGATATAATATGATTTGCGAAGTGTCACGTATTCCTCGTCTACACTTCAAATGAATGTAAATGCGACACTTCCTTGCAAGGAAATAGTGTTAGCAGATGTCTACGTATCGTAGCAATAGCTTTCTAATGCTTCTTAAAACGCGATATCGCATCTCATTTCTATGTTGTAAGGTAAGATATAATATGATTTGCGAAGTGTCATGTATTCCTCGTCTACACTTCAAATGAATGTAAATGAGACACTTCCTTGCAAGGAAATAGCATTTGCAGATGTCTACGTATCGAAGCAATAGAGTTCAAATGCTCCTTAAAACGCGATATCGCATCTCATTTCTATGATTCATGGTAAGATATAATATGATTTGCGAAGTGTTATGTATTCCTCGCCTACACTTCAAATGAATGTAAATGCGACACTTCTTTGCTAGGAAATAGCGTTTGCAAATGTCTACGTATCGTAGCAATAGAGTTCATATGATTCTTAAAACGCGATACCGCATCTCATTTCTATGTTTCATGGGAAGATATAACATGATTTGCGAAGTGTTTTGTATTCCTCGTCTACACTTCAAATGAATGTAAATGCGACACTTCCATGCTAGGAAATAGCGTCTGCAGATGTCTAGGTATCGTAGCAATAGAGTTCTAATGCTTCTTAAAACGCGATATCGCATCTCATTTCTATGTTTCATGATAAGATGCAATATGATTTGCGAAGTGTTATGTATTCCTCGTCTACACTTCAAATGAATGTAAATGCGCCACTTCCTTGCTAGGAAATAGCGTCTGCAGATGTCTAGGTATCGTAGCAATAGAGTTCTAATGCTTCTTAAAACTCGATATCGCATCTCATTTCTATGTTTCATGGTAAGATGTAATATGATTTGCGAAGTGTTATACATTCCTCGTCTACGATTCAAATGAATGTAAATGCGACACTTCCTTGCAAGGAAATAGCGTTTGCAGATGTCTACGTATCGTAGCAATAGAGTTCATATGATTCTTAAAACGCGATATCGCATCTCGTTTCTATGTTTCATGGTAAGATATAACATGATTTGCGAAGTGTTATGTATTCCTCGTCTACACTTCAAATGAATGTGAATGCGACACTTCCTCGCTTGGAAATAGCGAATGCAGATGCCTACGTATCGTTAGCAATAGCTTTCTAATGATTCTTAAAACGCGATATCGCATCTCATTTCTATGTTTCATGGTAAGGTATAATATGATTTGCGGAGTGTCATGTATTCCTCGTCTACACTTCAAATGAATGTAAATGCGACACTTCCTTGCTAGGAAATAACAATTGCAGATGTCTACGTATCGTAGCAACAGTTTTTTAATGCTTCTTAAAACGCGATATCGAATCTCATTTCTATGTTTCATGGTAAGATATAATACGATTTGCGAAGTGTCATGTATTCCTCGTCTACACTTCAAATGAATGTAAATGCGACACTTCCTTGCAAGGAAATAGCGTTTGCAAATGTCTACCTATCGTAGCAATAGTATTCTAATGCTTCTTAAAACGCGACATCGCATCTCATTTCTATGTTTCATGGTAAGATATAATATGATTTGCGAAGTGTTATGTATTCCTCGCCTACACTCCAAATGAATGTAAATGCGACACTTCTTTGCTAGGAAATAGCGTTTGCAAATGTCTATCTTTCGTAGCAATAGTGTTCTAATGCTTCTTAAAACGCGATATCGCATCTCATTTCTATGTTTCATGGTAAGATATAATATGATTTGCGAAGTATCATGTATTCCTCGTCTACACTTCAAATGAATGTAAATGCGACACTTCCTTGCTAGGAAATAGCGTCTGCAGATGTCTAGGTATCGTAGCAATAGAGTTCTAATGCTTCTTAAAACGCGATATCGCAACTCATTTCTATGTTTCATGGTAAGATATAATATGATTTGCGGAGTGTCATGTATTCCTCGTCTACACTTCAAATGAATGTAAATGCGACACTTCCTTGCTAGGAAATAGCGATTGCAGATGTCTACGTATCGTAGCAATAGAGTTCATATGATTCTTAAAACGCGATATCGCATCTCGTTTCTATGTTTCATGGTAAGATATAATATGATTTGCGAAGTGTCATGTATTCCTCGTCTACACTTCAAATGAATGTAAATGCGACACTTCCTTGCAAGGAAATAGCGTTTGCAGATGTCTACGTATCGAAGCAATAGAGTTCAAATGCTTCTTAAAACGCGATATCGCATCTCATTTCTAAGTTTCATGGTAAAATATAATATGATTTGTGAAGTATCATGTATTCCTCGTCTACACATCAAATGAATGTAAATGCGACACTTCCTTGCAAGGAATTAGCGTTTGCAGATGTCTACTTATCGAAGCAATAGAGTTCGAATGCTTCTTAAAACGAGATATTGCATCTCATATCTATGTTTCATGATAAGATATAATATTCATTGCGAAGTGTTACGCATTCCTCGTCTACACTTCAAATCAATGTGAATGAGACACTTCCTTGCAAGGAAATAGCGTTTGCAGATGTCTACGTATCGAAGCAATAGAGTTCAAATGCTCCTTAAAACGCGATATCGCATCTCATTTCTATGTTTCATGGTAAGATATAATATGATTTGCGAAGTGTTATGTATTCCACGTCTACACTTCAAATGAATGTAAATGCGCCACTTCCTTGCTAGGAAATAGCGTCTGCAGATGTCTAGGTATCGTAGCAATAGAGTTCTAATGCTTCTTAGAACTCGATATCGCATCTCATTTCTATGTTTCATGGTAAGATGTAATATGATTTGCGAAGTGTTATACATTCCTCGTCTACGATTCAAATGAATGTAAATGCGACACTTCCTTGCAAGGAAATAGCGTTTGCAGATGTCTACGTATCGTAGCAATAGAGTTCATATGATTCTTAAAACGCGATATCGCATCTCGTTTCTATGTTTCATGGTAAGATATAACATGATTTGCGAAGTGTTATGTATTCCTCGTCTACACTTCAAATGAATGTGAATGCGACACTTCCTCGCTTGGAAATAGCGATTGCAGATGCCTACGTATCGTTAGCAATAGCTTTCTAATGATTCTTAAAACGCGATATCGCATCTCATTTCTATGTTTCATGGTAAGATATAATATGATTTGCGAAGTGTCATGTATTCCTCGTCTACACTTCAAATGAATGTAAATGCGACACTTCCTTGCTAGGAAATAGCGTTTGCAAATGTTTACGTATCGTAACAATAGAGTTCTAATGCTTCTTAATACGCGATATCGCATCTCATTTCTATGTTTCATGGTAAGATATAATATGATTTGCGAAGTGTTATGTATTCCTCGCCTACACTTCAAATGAATGTAAGTGCGACACTTCTTTGCTAGGAAATAGCGTTTGCAAATGTCTACGTATCGTAGCAATAGAGTTCATATGATTCTTAAAACGCGATATCGCATCTCATTTCTATGTTTCATGGTAAGATATAACATGATTTGCGAAGTGTTTTGTATTCCTCGTCTACACTTCAAATGAATGTGAATGCGACACTTCCTTGCTAGGAAATAGCGATTGCAGATGTCTACGTATCGTAGCAATAGAGTTCATATGATTCTTAAAACGCGATATCGCATCTCATTTCTATGTTTCATGGTAAGATGTAATATGATTTGCGAAGTGTAATGCATTCCTCGTCTACACTTCAAATGAATGTAAATGCGACACTTCCTTGCTAGGAAATAGCGTTTGCAGATGTCTACGTATCGTAGCAATAGTGTTCTAAAGTTTCTTAAAACGCGATATCGCATCTCATTTCTATGTTTCATGATAAGATATAATATGATTTGCGAAGTGTCACGTATTCCTCGTCTACACTTCAAATGAATGTAAATGCGACACTTCCTTGCAAGGAAATAGTGTTAGCAGATGTCTACGTATCGTAGCAATAGCTTTCTAATGCTTCTTAAAACGCGATATCGCATCTCATTTCTATGTTTCAAGGTAAGATATAATATGATTTGCGAAGTGTCATGTATTCCTCGTCTACACTTCAAATGAATGTAAATGAGACACTTCCTTGCAAGGAAATAGCGTTTGCAGATGTCTACGTATCGAAGCAATAGTGTTCAAATGCTCCTTGAAACGCGATATCGCATCTCATTTCTATGATTCATGGTAAGATATAATATGATTTGCGAAGTGTTATGTATTCCTCGTCTACACTTCAAATGAATGTAAATGCGACACTTCTTTGCTAGGAAATAGCGTTTGCAAATGTCTACGTATCGTAGCAATAGAGTTCATATGATTCTTAAAACGCGATACCGCATCTCATTTCTATGTTTCATGGGAAGATATAACATGATTTGCGAAGTGTTTTGTATTCCTCGTCTACACTTCAAATGAATGTAAATGCGACACTTCCTTGCTAGGAAATAGCGTCTGCAGATGTCTAGGTATCGTAGCAATAGAGTTCTAATGCTTCTTAAAACGCGATATCGCATCTCATTTCTATGTTTCATGGTAAGATGCAATATGATTTGCGAAGTGCTATGTATTCCTCGTCTACACTTCAAATGAATGTAAATGCGCCACTTCCTTGCTAGGAAATAGCGTCTGCAGATGTCTAGGTATCGTAGCAATAGAGTTCTAATGCTTCTGAAAACTCGATATCGCACCTCATTTCTATGTTTCATGGTAAGATGTAATATGATTTGCGAAGTGTTATACATTCCTCGTCTACGATTCAAATGAATGTAAGTGCGACACTTCCTTGCAAGGAAATAGCGTTTGCAGATGTCTACGTATCGTAGCAATAGAGTTCATATGATTCTTAAAACGCGATATCGCATCTCGTTTCTATGTTTCATGGTAAGATATAACATGATTTGCGAAGTGTTATGTATTCCTCGTCTACACTTCAAATGAATGTGAATGCGACACTTCCTCGCTTGGAAATAGCGATTGCAGATGCCTACGTATCGTTAGCAATAGCTTTCTAATGATTCTTAAAACGCGATATCGCATCTCATTTCTATGTTTCATGGTAAGATATAATATGATTTGCGGAGTGTCATGTATTCCTCGTCTACACTTCAAATGAATGTAAATGCGACACTTCCTTGCTAGGAAATAACAAGTGCAGATGTCTACGTATCGTAGCAACAGTTTTTTAATGCTTCTTAAAACGCGATATCGAATCTCATTTCTATGTTTCATGGTAAGATATAATACGATTTGCGAAGTGTCATGTATTCCTCGTCTACACTTCAAATGAATGTAAATGCGACACTTCCTTGCTAGGAAATAGCGTCTGCAGATGTCTAGGTATCGTAGCAATAGAGTTCTAATGCTTCTTAAAACGCGATATCGCAACTCATTTCTATGTTTCATGGTAAGATATACTATGATTTGCGAAGTGTTATGTATTCCTCGCCTACACTCCAAATGAATGTAAATGCGACACTTCTTTGCTAGGAAATAGCGTTTGCAAATGTCTATCTTTCGTAGCAATAGTGTTCTAATGCTTCTTAAAACGCGATATCGCATCTCATTTCTATGTTTCATGGTAAGATATAATATGATTTGCGAAGTATCATGTATTCCTCGTCTACACTTCAAATGAATGTAAATGAGACACTTCCTTGCAAGGAAATAGCGTTTGCAGATGTCTACGTATCGAAGCAATAGTGTTCAAATGCTCCTTAAAACGCGATATCGCATCTCATTTCTATGATTCATGGTAAGATATAATATGATTTGCGAAGTGTTATGTATTCCTCGTCTACACTTCAAATGAATGTAAATGCGACACTTCTTTGCTAGGAAATAGCGTTTGCAAATGTCTACGTATCGTAGCAATAGAGTTCATATGATTCTTAAAACGCGATACCACATCTCATTTCTATGTTTCATGGGAAGATATAACATGATTTGCGAAGTGTTTTGTATTCCTCGCCTACACTTCAAATGAATGTAAATGCGACACTTCCTTGCTAGGAAATAGCGTCTGCAGATGTCTAGGTATCGTAGCAATAGAGTTCTAATGCTTCTTAAAACGCGATATCGCATCTCATTTCTATGTTTCATGGTAAGATGCAATATGATTTGCGAAGTGCTATGTATTCCTCGTCTACACTTCAAATGAATGTAAATGCGCCACTTCCTTGCTAGGAAATAGCGTCTGCAGATGTCTAGGTATCGTAGCAATAGAGTTCTAATGCTTCTTAAAACTCGATATCGCATCTCATTTCTATGTTTCATGGTAAGATGTAATATGATTTGCGAAGTGTTATACATTCCTCGTCTACGATTCAAATGAATGTAAATGCGACACTTCCTTGCAAGGAAATAGCGTTTGCAGATGTCTACGTATCGTAGCAATAGAGTTCATATGATTCTTAAAACGCGATATCGCATCTCGTTTCTATGTTTCATGGTAAGATATAACATGATTTGCGAAGTGTTATGTATTCCTCGTCTACACTTCAAATGAATGTGAATGCGACACTTCCTCGCTTGGAAATAGCGATTGCAGATGCCTACGTATCGTTAGCAATAGCTTTCTAATGATTCTTAAAACGCGATATCGCATCTCATTTCTATGTTTCATGGTAAGATATAATATGATTTGCGGAGTGTCATGTATTCCTCGTCTACACTTCAAATGAATGTAAATGCGACACTTCCTTGCTAGGAAATAACAAGTGCAGATGTCTACGTATCGTAGCAACAGTTTTTTAATGCTTCTTAAAACGCGATATCGAATCTCATTTCTATGTTTCATGGTAAGATATAATACGATTTGCGAAGTGTCATGTATTCCTCGTCTACACTTCAAATGAATGTAAATGCGACACTTCCTTGCTAGGAAATAGCGTCTGCAGATGTCTAGGTATCGTAGCAATAGAGTTCTAATGCTTCTTAAAACGCGATATCGCAACTCATTTCTATGTTTCATGGTAAGATATACTATGATTTGCGAAGTGTTATGTATTCCTCGCCTACACTCCAAATGAATGTAAATGCGACACTTCTTTGCTAGGAAATAGCGTTTGCAAATGTCTATCTTTCGTAGCAATAGTGTTCTAATGCTTCTTAAAACGCGATATCGCATCTCATTTCTATGTTTCATGGTAAGATATAATATGATTTGCGAAGTATCATGTATTCCTCGTCTACACTTCAAATGAATGTAAATGCGACACTTCCTTGCTAGGAAATAGCGTCTGCAGATGTCTAGGTATCGTAGCAATAGGGTTCTAATGCTTCTTAAAACGCGATATCGCAACTCATTTCTATGTTTCATGGTAAGATATACTATGATTTGCGAAGTGTTATGTATTCCTCGTCTATACTTCAAATGAATGTAAATGCGACACTTCTCTGCTAGGAAATAGCGTTTGCAAATGTCTACCTATCGTAGCAATAGTATTCTAATGCTTCTTAAAACGCGATATCGCATCTCATTTCTATGTTTCATGGTAAGATACAATATGATTTGCGAAGTATCATGTATTCCTCGTCTACACTTCAAATGAAAGTAAATGCGACACTTCCTTGCTAGGAAATAGCGATTGCAGATGTCTACGCATCGTAGCAATAGAGTTCATATGATTCTTAAAACGCGATATCGCATCTCGTTTCTATGTTTCATGGTAAGATATAATATGATTTGCGAAGTGTCATGTATTCCTCGTCTACACTTCAAATGAATGTAAATGCGACACTTCCTTGCAAGGAAATAGCGTTTGCAGATGTCTACGTATCGAAGCAATAGAGTTCAAATGCTTCTTAAAACGCGATATCGCATCTCATTTCTATGATTCATGGTAAGATGCAATATGATTTGCGATGTGTTATGTATTCCTCGTCTACACTTCAAATGAATGTAAATGCGCCACTTCCTTGCTAGGAAATAGCGTCTGCAGATGTCTAGGTATCGTAGCAATAGAGTTCTAATGCTTCTTAAAACTCGATATCGCATCTCATTTCTATGTTTCATGGTAAGATGTAATATGATTTGCGAAGTGTTATACATTCCTCGTCTACGATTCAAATGAATGTAAATGCGACACTTCCTTGCAAGGAAATAGCGTTTGCAGATGTCTACGTATCGTAGCAATAGAGTTCATATGATTCTTAAAACGCGATATCGCATCTCGTCTCTATGTTTCATGGTAAGATATAACATGATTTGCGAAGTGTTATGTATTCCTCGTCTACACTTCAAATGAATGTGAATGCGACACTTCCTCGCTTGGAAATAGCGATTGCAGATGCCTACGTATCGTTAGCAATAGCTTTCTAATGATTCTTAAAACGCGATATCGCATCTCATTTCTATGTTTCATGGTAAGATATAATATGATTTGCGAAGTGTCATGTATTCCTCGTCTACACTTCAAATGAATGTAAATGCGACACTTCCTTGCTAGGAAATAGCAATTGCAGATGTCTACGTATCGTAGCAACAGCTTTCTAATGCTTCTTAAAACGCGATATCGAATCTCATTTCTATGTTTCATGGTAAGATGTAATATGATTTGCGAAGTGTTATGCATTCCTCGTCTACACTTCAAATGAATGTAAATGCGACACTTCCTTGCTAGGAAATAGCGTTTGCAAATGTTTACGTATCGTAGCAATAGAGTTCTAATGCTTCTTAATACGCGATATCGCATCTCATTTCTATGTTTCATGGTAAGATATAATATGATTTGCGAAGTGTTATGTATTCCTCGCCTACACTTCAAATGAATGTAAGTGCGACACTTCTTTGCTAGGAAATAGCGTTTGCAAATGTCTACGTATCGTAGCAATAGAGTTCATATGATTCTTAAAACGCGATATCGCATCTCATTTCTATGTTTCATGGTAAGATATAACATGATTTGCGAAGTGTTTTGTATTCCTCGTCTACACTTCAAATGAATGTGAATGCGACACTTCCTTGCTAGGAAATAGCGATTGCAGATGTCTACGTATCGTAGCAATAGAGTTCATATGATTCTTAAAACGCGATATCGCATCTCATTCCTATGTTTCATGGTAAGATATAATATGATTTGCGAAGTACCATGTATTCCTCGTCTACACTTCAAATGAATGTAAATGCGACACTTCCTTGCTAGGAAATAGCGTCTGCAGATGTCTAGGTATCGTAGCAACAGAGTTCTAATGCTTCGTAAAACTCGATATCGCATCTCATTTCTATGTTTCATGGTAAGATGTAATATGATTTGCGAAGTGTAATGCATTCCTCGTCTACACTTCAAATGAATGTAAATGCGACACTTCCTTGCTAGGGAATAGCGTTTGCAGATGTCTACGTATCGTAGCAATAGTGTTCTAAAGTTTCTTAAAACGCGATATCGCATCTCATTTCTATGTTTCATGGTAAGATATGATATGATTTGCGAAGTATCACGTATTCCTCGTCTACACTTCAAATGTATGTAAATGCGACACTTCCTTGCAAGGAAATAGCGTTTGCAGATGTCTACGTATCGAAGCAATAGAGTTCAAATGCTTCTTAAAACGAGATATTGCATCTCATTTCTATGTTTCATGGTAAGATGTAATATGATTTGCGAAGTGTAATGCACTCCTCGTCTACGATTCAAATGAATGTAAATGCGACACTTCCTTGCAAGGAAATAGCGTTTGCAGATGTCTACGTATCGTAGCAATAGAGTTCTTATGATTCTTAAAACGCGATATCGCATCTCATTTCTATGCTTCATGGTAAGATATAACATGATTTGCGAAGTGTTATGTATTCCTCGTCTACACTTCAAATGAATGTGAACGCGATACTTCCTCGCTGGGAAATAGCGTTTGCAGATGTCTACGTATCGTAGCAATAGCTTTCTAATGCTTCTTAAAACGCGATATCGCATCTCATTTCTATGTTTCATGGTAAGATATAATATGATTTGCGAAGTGTCACGTATTCCTCGTCTACACTTCAAATGAATGTAAATGCGACACTTCCTTGCAAGGAAATAGTGTTAGCAGATGTCTACGTATCGTAGCAATAGCTTTCTAATGCTTCTTAAAACGCGATATCGCATCTCATTTCTATGTTTCAAGGTAAGATATAATATGATTTGCGAAGTGTCATGTATTCCTCGTCTACACTTCAAATGAATGTAAATGAGACACTTCCTTGCAAGGAAATAGCGTTTGCAGATGTCTACGTATCGAAGCAATAGAGTTCATATGATTCTTAAAACGCGATATCGCATCTCATTTCTATGTTTCATGGTAAGATATAACATGATTTGCGAAGTGTTTTGTATTCCTCGTCTACACTTCAAATGAATGTGAATGCGACACTTCCTTGCTAGGAAATAGCGATTGCAGATGTCTACGTATCGTAGCAGTAGAGTTCATATGATTCTTAAAACGCGATATCGCATCTCATTCCTATGTTTCATGGTAAGATATAATATGATTTGCGAAGTACCATGTATTCCTCGTCTACACTTCAAATGAATGTAAATGCGACACTTCCTTGCTAGGAAATAGCGTCTGCAGATGTCTAGGTATCGTAGCAACAGAGTTCTAATGCTTCGTAAAACTCGATATCGCATCTCATTTCTATGTTTCATGGTAAGATGTAATATGATTTGCGAAGTGTAATGCATTCCTCGTCTACACTTCAAATGAATGTAAATGCGACACTTCCTTGCTAGGGAATAGCGTTTGCAGATGTCTACGTATCGTAGCAATAGTGTTCTAAAGTTTCTTAAAACGCGATATCGCATCTCATTTCTATGTTTCATGGTAAGATATGATATGATTTGCGAAGTATCATGTATTCCTCGTCTACACTTCAAATGTATGTAAATGCGACACTTCCTTGCAAGGAAATAGCGTTTGCAGATGTCTACGTATCGAAGCAATAGAGTTCAAATGCTTCTTAAAACGAGATATTGCATCTCATTTCTATGTTTCATGGTAAGATGTAATATGATTTGCGAAGTGTAATGCACTCCTCGTCTACGATTCAAATGAATGTAAATGCGACACTTCCTTGCAAGGGAATAGCGTTTGCAGATGTCTACGTATCGTAGCAATAGAGTTCTTATGATTCTTAAAACGCGATATCGCATCTCATTTCTATGTTTCATGGTAAGATATAACATGATTTGCGAAGTGTTATGTATTCCTCGTCTACACTTCAAATGAATGTGAACGCGATACTTCCTCGCTGGGAAATAGCGTTTGCAGATGTCTACGTATCGTAGCAATAGCTTTCTAATGCTTCTTAAAACGCGATATCGCATCTCATTTCTATGTTTCATGGTAAGATATAATATGATTTGCGAAGTGTCACGTATTCCTCGTCTACACTTCAAATGAATGTAAATGCGACACTTCCTTGCAAGGAAATAGTGTTAGCAGATGTCTACGTATCGTAGCAATAGCTTTCTAATGCTTCTTAAAACGCGATATCGCATCTCATTTCTATGTCTCAAGGTAAGATATAATATGATTTGCGTGGTGTCATGTATTCCTCGTCTACACTTCAAATGAATGTAAATGCCCCACTTCCTTGCTAGGAAATAGCGTCTGCAGATGTCTAGGTATCGTAGCAATAGAGTTCTAATGCTTCTTAAAACTCGATATCGCATCTCATTTCTATGTTTCATGGTAAGATGTAATATGATTTGCGAAGTGTTATACATTCCTCGTCTACGATTCAAATGAATGTAAATGCGACACTTCCTTGCAAGGAAATAGCGTTTGCAGATGTCTACGTATCGTAGCAATAGAGTTCATACGATTCTTAAAACGCGACATCGCATCTCGTTTCTATGTTTCATGGTAAGATATAACATGATTTGCGAAGTGTTATGTATTCCTCGTCTACACTTTAAATGAATGTGAATGCGATACTTCCTCGCTTGGAAATAGCGATTGCAGATGTCTACGTATCGAAGCAATAGAGTTCAAATGCTTCTTAAAACGCGATATCGCATCTCATTTCTAAGTTTCATGGTAAAATATAATATGATTTGTGAAGTATCATGTATTCCTCGTCTACGATTCAAATGGATGTAAATGCGACACTTCCTTGCTAGGAAATAGCGTTTGCAGATGTCTACGTATCGAAGTAATAGAGTTCAAATGCTTCTAAAAACAAGATATCGTATCTCAATTCTATGTTTCATGATAAGATGTAATATTCATTGCGAAGTGTTATGTATTCCTCGCCTACACTTCAAATGAATGTGAATGCGACACTTCCTCGCTTGGAAATAGCGATTGCAGATGCCTACGTATCGTTAGCAGTAGCTTTCTAATGATTCTTAAAACGCGATATCGCATCTCATTTCTATGTTTCATGGTAAGATATAATATGATTTGCGAAGTGTCATGTAATCCTCGTCTACACTTCAAATGAATGTAAATGCGACACTTCCTTGCTAGGAAATAGCAATTGCAGATGTCTACGTATCGTAGCAACAGCTTTCTAATGCTTCTTAAAACGCGATATCGAATCTCATTCCTATGTTTCATGGTAAGATATAATATGATTTGCGAAGTGTCATGTATTCCTCGTCTACACTTCAAATGAATGTAAATGCGACACTTCCTTGCAAGGAAATAGCGTTTGCAAATGTCTACCTATCGTAGCCATAGTATTCTAATGCTTCTTAAAACGCGACATCGCATCTCATTTCTATGTTTCATGGTAAGATATAATATGATTTGCGAAGTGTTATGTATTCCTCGCCTACACTCCAAATGAATGTATATGCGACACTTCTTTGCTAGGAAATAGCGTTTGCAAATGTCTATCTATCGTAGCAATAGTGTTCTAATGCTTCTTAAAACGCGATATCGCATCTCATTTCTATGTTTCATGGTAAGATATAATATGATTTGCGAAGTATCATGTATTCCTCGTCTACACTTCAAATGAATGTAAATGCGACACTTCCTTGCTAGGAAATAGCGTCTGCAGATGTCTAGGTATCGTAGCAATAGAGTTCTAATGCTTCTTAAAACGCGATATCGCATCTCATTTCTATGTTTCATGGTAAGATATAATATGATTTGCGAAGTGTTATGTATTCCTCGTCTACACTTCAAATGAATGTAAATGCGACACTTCTTTGCTAGGAAATAGCGTTTGCAAATGTCTACCTATCGTAGCAATAGTGTTCTAATGCTTCTTAAAACGCGATATCGCATCTCATTTCTATGATTCATGGTAAGATATAATATGATTTGCGAAGTATCATGTATTCCTCTTCTACACTTCAAATGAATGTAAATGCGACACTTCCTTGCTAGGAAATAGCGTTTGCAGATGTCTACGTATCGTAGCAATAGAGTTCTAATGCTTCTTAAATCGCGATATCGCATCTCATTTCTATGTTTCATGGTAAGATATAATATGATTTGCGTAGTGTTATGTATTCCTCGTCTACACTTCAAATGAATGTGAATGCGACACTTCCTCGCTAGGAAATAGCGTTTGCAGATGTCTATGTATCGTAGCAATAGATTTCTAATGATTCTTAAAACGCGATATCGCATCTCATTTCTATGTTTCATGGTAAGATATAATATGATTTGCGAAGTATCATGTATTCCTCGTCTACACTTCAAATGAATGTAAATGCGACACTTCCTCGCTAGGAAATAGCGTTTGCAGATGTCTACGTATCGTAGCAATAGATTTCTAATGCTTCTTAAAACGCGATATCGCATCTCATTTCTATGTCTCATGGTAAGATATAATATGATTTGCGAAGTGTCATGTATTCCTCGTCTACACTTCACATGAATGTAAATGCGACACTTCCTTGCTAGGAAATAGCGTTTGCAGATGTCTACGTATCGAAGCAATAGAGTTCAAATGCTTCTTAAAGCGCGATATCGCATCTCATTTCTATGTTTCATGGTAAGATATAATATGATTTGCGAAGTGTTATGTATTCCTCGTCTGCACTTCAAATGAATGTGAATGCCACACTTCCTTGCAAGGAAATAGCGTTTTCGAATGTCTACCTATCGTAGCAATAGTGTTCTAATGCTTCTTAGAACGCGATATCGCATCTCATCTCTATGTTTCATGGTAAGATATGATACGATTTGCGAAGTGTTATGTATTCCTCGTCTACACTTCAAATGAATGTAAATGCGACACTTCCTTGCATGGAAATAGCGTTGGCAGATGTCTACGTATCGTAGCATTAGATTTCTAATGCTTCTTAAAACGCGATATCGCATCTCATATCTATGTTTCATGGTAAGATATAATATGAATTGCGAAGTGTCATGTATACCTCGTCTACACTTCAAATGAATGTAAATGCGACACTTCCTTGCAAGGAAATAGCGTTTGCGAATGTCTGTCTATCGTAGCAATAGTGTTCTAATGCATCTTAAAACGCGATATCGCATCTCATTTCTATGTTTCATGGTAAGATATAATATGATTTGCGAAGTGTTATGCATTCCTCGTCTACGATTCAAATGAATGTAAATGCGACACTTCCTTGCAAGGAAATAGCGTTTGCAGATGTCTACGTATCGCAGCAATAGAGTTCTTATGATTCTTAAAACGCGATATCGCATCTCATTTCTATGTTTCATGGTAAGATATAATATGATTTGCGAAGTGTCATGTATTCCTCGTCTACACTTCAAATGGATGTAAATGCGACACTACCTTGCTAGGAAATAGCGTCTGCAGATGTCTAGGTATCGCAGCAATAGAGTTCTAATGCTTCTTAAAACGCGATATCGTATCTCATTTCTATGTTTCATGGTAAGATATAATATGATTTGCGAAGTGTTATGTATTCCTCGTCTACACTTCAGATGAATGTGAATGCGACACTTCCTCGCTAGGAAATAGCGTTTGCAGATGTCTACGTATCGTAGCAATAGATTTCCAATGCTTCTTAAAACGCGATATCGCATCTCATTTCTATGTTTCATGGTAAGATATAATATGATTTGCGAAGTGTCATGTATTCCTCGTCTACACTTCAAATGAATGTAAATGCGACACTTCCATGCTAGGACATAGCGTCTGCAGATGTCTAGGTATCGCAGCAATAGAGTTCTAATGCTTCTTAAAACGCGATATCGCATCTCATTTCTATGTTTCATGGTAAGATATAATATGATTTGCGAAGTGTTATGTATTCCTCGTCTACACTTCAAATGAATGTGAATGCGACACTTCCTCGCTAGGAAATAGCGTTTGCAGATGTCTACGTATCGTAGCAATAGATTTCCAATGCTTCTTAAGACGCGATATTGCATCTCATTTCTATGTTTCATGGTAAGATATAATATGATTTTCGAAGTGTCATGTATTCCTCGTCTACACTTCAAATGAATGTAAATGCCACACTTCCCTGCTAGGAAATAGCGTCTGCAGATGTCCAGGTATCGTAGCAATAGAGTTCTAATGCTTCTTAAAACGCGATATCGCATCTCATTTCTATGTTTCATGGTAAGATATAATATGATTTGCGAAGTATCATGTATTCCTCGTCTACACTTCAAATGAATGTAAATGCGACACTTCCTCGCTAGGAAATAGCGTTTGCAGATGTCTACGTATCGTAGCAATAGATTTCTAATGCTTCTTAAAACGCGATATCGCATCTCATTTCTATGTCTCATGGTAAGATATAATATGATTTGCGAAGTGTCATGTATTCCTCGTCTACACTTCAAATGAATGTAAATGCGACACTTCCTTGCTAGGAAATAGCGTTTGCAGATGTCTACGTGTCGAAGCAATAGAGTTCAAATGCTTCTTAAAGCGCGATATCGCATCTCATTTCTATGTTTCATGGTAAGATATAATATGATTTGCGAAGTGTTATGTATTCCTCGTCTGCACTTCAAATGAATGTGAATGCGACACTTCCTTGCAAGGAAATAGCGTTTTCGAATGTCTACCTATCGCAGCAATGGTGTTCTAATGCTCCTTAAAACGCGATATCGCATCACATCTCTATGTTTCATGTTAAGATATAATACGATTTGCGAAGTGTTATGTATTCCTCGTCTACACTTCAAATGAATGTAAATGCGACACTTCCTTGCAAGGAAATAGGGTTTGCAGATGTCTACGTATCGAAGTAATAGAGTTCAAATGCTTCTTAAAACGCGATATCGCATCTCATTTCTATGTTTCGTGGTAAGATATATTATGATTTGCGGAGTGTTATGTATACCTAGTCTACACTTCAAATGAATGTAAATGCGACACTTCCTTGCAAGGAAATAGCGTTTGCGAATATCTATCTATCGTAGCAATAGTGTTCTAATGCTTCTTAAAACGCGATATCGCATCTCATTTCAATGTTTCATGGTAAGATATAATATGATTTGCGAAGTATCATGTATTCCTCGTCTACGATTCAAATGAATGTAAATGCGACACTTCCTTGCAAGGAAATAGCGTTTGCAAATGTCTACGTATCGTAGCAATAGAGTTCTTATGATTCTTAAAACGCGATTTCGCATCTCATTTCTATGTTTCATGGTAAGATATAATATGATTTGCGAAGTGTTATGTATTCCTCGTCTACACTTCAAATGAATGTGAATGCGAAACTTCCTCGCTAGGAAATAGCGTTTGCAGATGTCTACGTATCGTAGCAATAGATTTCTAATGCTTCTTAAAACGCGATATCGCTTCTCATTTCTATGTTTCATGGTAAGATATATTATGATTTGCGAAGTGTTATGTATACCTAGTCTACACTTCAAATGAATGTAAATGCGACACTTCCTTGTAAAGAAATAGCGTTTGCGAATGTCTATCTATCGTAGCAAGTGTTCTAATGCTTCTTAAAACGCGATATCGCATCTCATTTCTATGTTTCATGGTAAGATATAATATGATTTGCGAAGTATCATGTATTCCTCGTCTACGATTCAAATGAATGTAAATACGACACTTCCTTGCAAGGAAATAGCGTTTGCAAATGTCTACGTATCGTAGCAATAGGTTTCTAATGCTTCTTAAAACGCGATATCGCATCTCATTTCTGTGTTTCATGGTAAGATATAATATGATTTGCGAAGTATCATGTATTCCTCGTCTACACTTCAAATGAATGTAAATGCGACACTTCCTCGCTAGGAAATAGCGTTTGCAGATGTCTACGTATCGTAGCAATAGAGTTCTTATGATTCTTAAAACGCGATATCGCATCTCATTTCTATGTTTCATGGTAAGATATAATATGATTTGCGAAGTGTTATGTATTCCTCGTCTACACTTCAAATGAATGTGAATGCGACACTTCCTTGCAAGGAAATAGCGTTTTCGAATGTCTACCTATCGTAGCAATGGTGTTCTAATGCTTCTTAGAACGCGATATCGCATCTCATCTCTATGTTTCATGGTAAGATATAATTCGATTTGCGAAGTGTTATGTATTCCTCGTCTACACTTCGAATGAATGTAAATGCGACACTTCCTTGCAAGGAAATAGCGTTTGCAGATGTCTACGTATCGAAGTAATAGAGTTCAAATGCTACTTAAAACGCGATATCGCATCTCATTTCTATGTTTCATGGTAAGATATATTATGATTTGCGAAGTGTTATGTATACCTAGTCTACACTTCAAATGAATGTAAATGCGACACTTCCTTGCAAGGAGATAGCGTATGTGAATGTCTATCTATCGTAGCAATAGTGTTCTAATGCTTCTTAAAACGCGATATCGCATCTCATTTCTATGTTTCATGGTAAGATATAATATGATTTGCGAAGTGTTATGTATTCCTCGTCTGCACTTCAGATGAATGTAAATGCGACACTTCCTTGCAAGGAAATAGCGTTGGCAGATGTCTACGTATCGTAGCAATAGAGTTCTTATGATTCTTAAAACGCGATATCGCATCTCATTTCTATGTTTCATGGTTAGATATAATATGATTTGCGAAGTGTCATGTATTCCTCGTCTATACTTCAAATGAATGTGAATGCGACACTTCCTCGCTAGGAAATAGCGTTTGCAGATGTCTACGTATCGTAGCAATAGATTTCTAATGCTTCTTAAAACGCGATATCGCATCTCATTTCTATGTTTCATGGTAAGATATAATATGATTTGCGAAGTGTCATGTATTCCTCGTCTACACTTCAAATGAATGTAAATGCCACACTTCCCTGCTAGGAAATAGCGTCTGCAGATGTCCAGGTATCGTAGCAATAGAGTTCTAATGCTTCTTAAAACGCGATATCGCATCTCATTTCTATGTTTCATTGTAAGATATATTATGATTTGCGAAGTGTTATGTATACCTAGTCTACACTTCAAATGAATGTAAATGCGACACTTCCTTGTAAAGAAATAGCGTTTGCGAATGTCTATCTATCGTAGCAATAGTGTTCTAATGCTTCATAAAACGCGATATCGCATCTCATTTCTATGTTTCATGGTAAGATATAATACGATTTGCGAAGTATCATGTATTCCTCGTCTACACTTCAAATGAATGTAAATGCGACACTTCCTTGCAAGGAAATAGCGTTTGCAGATGTCTACGTATCGAAGCAATAGAGTTCTTATGATTCTTAAAACGCGATATCGCATCTCATTTCTATGTTTCATGGTAAGATATTATATGATTGGCGAAGTGTTATGTATTCCTCGCCTACACTTCAAATGAATGTAAATGCGACACTTCCTTGCTAGGAAATAGCGTTTGCAGATGTCTACGTATCGTAGCATTGGAGTTCTAATGCTTCTTAGAACGCGATATCGCATCTCAATTCTATGTTTCATGGTAAGATATAATATGATCTGCGAAGTGTCATGTACTCCTCGTCTACACATCAACTGAATGTAAATGCGACACTTCCTTGCTAGGAAATAGCGTCTGCAGATGTCTAGGTATCGTAGCAATAGTGTTCTAATGCTTCTTAAAACGCGATATCGCATCTCATTTCTATGTTTCATGGTAAGATATATTATGATTTGCGAAGTGTTATGTATTCCTCGTCTACACTTCAAATGAATGTAAATGCGACACTTCCTTGCTAGGAAATAGCGTTTGCAGATGTCTACGTATCGTAGCAATAGATTTCTAACGCTTCTTAAAACGCGATATCGCATCACAATTCTATGTTTCATGGTAAGATATAATATGATTTGCGAAGTGTTATGTATTCCTCGTCTACGATTCAAATGGGTGTAAATGCGACACTTTCTTGCTAGGAAATAGCGTTTGCAGATGTCTACGTATCGCAGCAATAGAGTTCTAATGCTGCTTAAAACGCGATATCGCATCTCATTTCTATGTTGCATGATAGGATATAATATTCATTGTAAAGTGTTATGTATACCTCGTATTCCCTTCAGAAGAATGTAAATGCGACTCTTCCTTGCAAGGAAATAGCGTTTGCAGATGTCTACGTATCGTAGCAATAGAGTTCTAATGCAGCTTAAAACGCGATATCGCATCTCATTTCTATGTTTCATGGTAAGATATATTATGATTTGCGAAGTGTTATGTATTCCTCGTCTACACTTCAAATGAATGTAAATGCGACACTTCCTTGCTAGGATATAGCGTCTGCAGATGTCTACGTATCGTAGGGATAGAGTTCTAATGCTTCTTAAAACGTGATATAGTATCTCATTTCTATGTTTCATGATAAGGAATAATATTCTTTGCGAAGTGTTATATAAACCTCGCATTCACTTCAAAAGTATGTAAATGCGACACTTCCTTGCAAGAAACTGGCATTTGCAGATGTTTACGTATCGTAGGGATAGAGTTCTAATGCTTCTTAAAACGCGATATCGCATCTCATTTCTATGTTGCATGACGGGATATAATATTCATGGTAAAGTGTTATGTATTCCTCGTCTACACTTCAACTGAATGTAAATGCGACACTTTCTTGCTAGGAAATAGCGGCTGCAGATGTCTACGTATCGTAGCAATAGAGTTCTAATGGTGCTTAAAACGCGATATCGCATCTCATTTCTATGTTGCATAGGATATAATATTCATTGTAAAGTGTTATGTATACCTCGTATTCTCTTCAGAAGAATGTAAATGCGACAACTCCTTGCAAGGAAATAGCGTTTGCAGATGTTTACGTATCGTAGGGATAGAGATCTAATGCTTCTTAAAACGCGATATCGCATCTCATTACTATGTTGCATGATGAGATATAATATTCTTTGTAAAGTGTTATGTATACCTCGTATTCTCTTCAGAAGAATGTAAATGCGACAACTCCTTGCAAGGAAATAGCGTTTGCAGATGTTTACGTATCGTAGGGATAGAGATCTAATGCTTCTTAAAACGCGATATCGCATCTCATTGCTATGTTGCATGATAAGATATAATATTCATTGTAATGTGTTATGTATACCTCGTATTCACTTCAGAAGAATGTAAATGCGACACTTCATTGCAAGGAAATAGCGTTTGCAGATGTCTACGAATCGAAGCAATAGATTTCAAATGCTTCTTAAATCGAGATATCGCATCTCATACTATGTTTCATGATAAGATTTAGTATTCATTGCGAAATGTTATGCATTCCTCGTCTACGATTCAAATGAATGTAAATGCGACACTTTCTTAATAGGAAATAAAGCTTGCAGATGTTTACGTATCGTAGGGATGGAGTTCTAATGCTTCTTAAAACGTGATATCGTATCTCATTTCTATGTTTCATGATAAGGAATAATATTCATTGCGAAGTGTTATATAAACCTCGCATTCACTTCAAAAGTATGTAAATGCGACACTTCCTTGCAAGAAACTGGCATTTGCAGATGTTTACGTATCGTAGGGATAGAGTTCTAATGCTTCTTAAAACGCGATATCGCATCTCATTTCTATGTTGCATGACGGGATATAATATTCATGGTAAAGTGTTATGTATTCCTCGTCTACACTTCAACTGAATGTAAATGCGACACTTTCTTGCTAGGAAATAGCGGCTGCAGATGTCTACGTATCGTAGCAATAGAGTTCTAATGCTGCTTAAAACGCGATATCGCATCTCATTTCTATGTTGCATAGGATATAATATTCATTGCAAAGTGTTATGTATACCTCGTATTCTCTTCAGGAGAATGTAAATGCGACAACTCCTTGCAAGGAAATAGCGTTTGCAGATGTTTACGTATCGTAGGGATAGAGATCTAATGCTTCTTAAAACGCCATATCGCATCTCATTACTATGTTGCATGATGAGATATAATATTCTTTGTAAAGTGTTATGTATACCCCGTATTCTCTTCAGAAGAATGTAAATGCGACAACTCCTTGCAAGGAAATAGCGTTTGCAGATGTCTACGAATCGTAGCAATAGAGTTCAAATGCTTCTTAAAACGAGATATCGCATCTCATATCTATGTTTCATGATAAGATTTAATATTCATTTGCGAAGTGTTATGCATTCCTCGTCTACGATTCAAATGAATGTAAATGCGACACTTCCTTGCTAGGAAATAGCGTTTGCAGATGTTTACGTATCGTAAGGATAGAGTTCTAATGCTCCTTAAAACGCGATATCGCATCTCATTTCCATATTGCATGATAGGATATAATATTCATTGTAAAGTGTTATGTATACCTCGTATTCTCATCAGAAGAATGTAAATGCGACTCTTCCTTGCAAGGAAATAGCGCTTGCAGATGTCTACGTATCGTAGCAATAGATTTCTAATGCTTCCTAAAACTCGATATCGCATCACATTTCTATGTTTCATGGTAAGATATATTATGATTTGCGAAGTGTTATGTATTCCTCGTCTACACTTCAAATGAATGTAAATGCGACACTTCCTTGCTAGGAAATAGCGTTTGCAGATGTCTACGTATCGTAGCAATAGATTTCTAATGCTTCTTAAAACGCGATATCGCATCACAATTCTATGTTTCATGGTAAGATATAATATGATTTGCGAAGTGTTATGTATTCCTCGTCTACACTTCAACTGAATGTAAATGCGACACTTCCTTGCTAGGATATAGCGTCTGCAGATGTCTACGTATCGTAGGGATAGAGTTCTAATGCTTCTTAAAACGTGATATAGTATCTCATTTCTATGTTTCATGATAAGGAATAATATTCTTTGCGAAGTGTTATATAAACCTCGCATTCACTTCAAAAGTATGTAAATGCGACACTTCCTTGCAAGAAACTGGCATTTGCAGATGTTTACGTATCGTAGGGATAGAGTTCTAATGCTTCTTAAAACGCGATATCGCATCTCATTTCTATGTTGCATGACGGGATATAATATTCATGGTAAAGTGTTATGTATTCCTCGTCTACACTTCAACTGAATGTAAATGCGACACTTCCTTGCTAGGAAATAGCGTCTGCAGATGTCTAGGTATCGTAGGGATAGAGTTCTAATGCTTCTTAAAACGTGATATCGTATCTCATTTCTATGTTTCATGATAAGATATAATATTCATTGCGAAGTGTTATGTATTCCTCGTCTACACTTCAAATGAATGTAAATGCGACACTTCCTTGCTAGGAAATAGCGTTTGCAGATGTCTACGTATCGTAGCAATAGATTTCTAATGCTTCTTAAAACGCGATATCGCATCACAATTCTATGTTTCATGGTAAGATATAATATGATTTGCGAAGTGTTATGTATTCCTCGTCTACACTTCAACTGAATGTAAATGCGACACTTCCTTGCTAGGATATAGCGTCTGCAGATGTCTACGTATCGTAGGGATAGAGTTCTAATGCTTCTTAAAACGTGATATAGTATCTCATTTCTATGTTTCATGATAAGGAATAATATTCATCGCGAAGTGTTATATAAACCTCGCATTCACTTCAAAAGTATGTAAATGCGACACTTCCTTGCAAGAAACTGGCATTTGCAGATGTCTACGTATCGTAGGGATAGAGTTCTAATGCTTCTTAAAACGTGATATCGTATCTCATTTCTATGTTTCATGGTAAGATACAATATGATTGGCGAAGTGTTATGTATTCCTCGCCTACACTTCAAATGAATGTGAATGCGACACTTCCTTGCTAGGAAATAGAGTTTGCAGATGTCTACGTATCGTAGCAATAGAGTTCTAATGCTTCTTAAAACGTGATACCGCATCTCACTTCTATGTTGCATGATGAGATGTAATATTCATTGCGATGTGTTATGTATTCCTCGCCTACACTTCAAATGAATGTAAATACGACACTTCCTTGCTAGGAAATAGCGTTTGCAGATGTCTACGTATCATAGCAATGGAGTTCTAATGCTTCTTAGAACGCGATATCGCATCTCAATTCTATGTTTCATGGTAAGATATAATATGATCTGCGAAGTGTCATGTACTCCTCGTCTACACATCAACTGAATGTAAATGCGACACTTCCTTGCTAGGAAATAGCGTCTGCAGATGTCTAGGTATCGTAGCAATAGTGTTCTAATGCTTCTTAAAACGCGATATCGCATCTCATTTCTATGTTTCATGGTAAGATATAATATGATTTGCGAAGTGTTATGTATTCCTCGTCTACACTTCAAATGAATGTAAATGCGACACTTCCTTGCTAGGAAATAGCGTTTGCAGATGTCTACGTATCGTAGCAATAGATTTCTAACGCTTCTTAAAACGCGATATCGCATCACAATTCTATGTTTCATGGTAAGATATAATATGATTTGCGAAGTGTTATGTATTCCTCGTCTACGATTCAAATGGGTGTAAATGCGACACTTTCTTGCTAGGAAATAGCGTTTGCAGATGTCTACGTATCGCAGCAATAGAGTTCTAATGCTGCTTAAAACGCGATATCGCATCTCATTTCTATGTTGCATAGGATATAATATTCATTGTAAAGTGTTATGTATACCTCGTATTCTCTTCAGAAGAATGTAAATGCGACTCTTCCTTGCAAGGAAATAGCGTTTGCAGATGTCTACGTATCATAGCAATAGAGTTCTTATGCTTCTTAAAACGCGTTATTGCATCTCATTTCTATGTTTCATGGTAAGATATAATATGATTTGCGAAGTGTTATGTATTTCTCGTCTACACTTTAAATGAATGTGAATGCGACACTTCCACGCTAGGAAATAGCGTTTGCAGATGTTTACGTATCGTAGCAATAGAGTTCTAATGCTTCGTAAAACGCGATATCGCATCTCATTTCTATGTTTCATGGTAAGATATATTATGACTTGCGAAGTGTTATGTACTCCTCGTCTACACTTCAAATGAATGTAAATGCGACACTTCCTTGCTAGGAAATAGCGTTTGCAGATGTCTACGTATCGTAGGGATTGAGTTCTAATGCCTCTTAAAACGCGATATCGCATCTCATTTCTATGTTTCATGATAAGATACAATATGATTGGCGAAGTGTTATGTATTCCTCGCCTACACTTCAAATGAATGTGAATGCGACACTTCCTTGCTAGGAAATAGAGTTTGCAGATGTCTACGTATCGTAGCAATAGAGTTCTAATGCTTCTTAAAACGTGATACCGCATCTCACTTCTATGTTGCATGATGAGATGTAATATTCATTGCGATGTGTTATGTATTCCTCGCCTACACTTCAAATGAATGTAAATGCGACACTTCCTTGCTAGGAAATAGCGTTTGCAGATGTCTACGTATCATAGCAATGGAGTTCTAATGCTTCTTAGAACGCGATATCGCATCTCAATTCTATGTTTCATGGTAAGATATAATATGATCTGCGAAGTGTCATGTACTCCTCGTCTACACATCAACTGAATGTAAATGCGACACTTCCTTGCTAGGAAATAGCGTCTGCAGATGTCTAGGTATCGTAGCAATAGTGTTCTAATGCTTCTTAAAACGCGATATCGCATCTCATTTCTATGTTTCATGGTAAGATATAATATGATTTGCGAAGTGTTATGTATTCCTCGTCTACACTTCAAATGAATGTAAATGCGACACTTCCTTGCTAGGAAATAGCGTTTGCAGATGTCTACGTATCGTAGCAATAGATTTCTAACGCTTCTTAAAACGCGATATCGCATCACAATTCTATGTTTCATGGTAAGATATAATATGATTTGCGAAGTGTTATGTATTCCTCGTCTACGATTCAAATGAATGTAAATGCGACACTTCCTTGCTAGGAAATAGCGTTTGCAGATGTTTTGCGTATCGTAAGGATAGAGTTCTAATGCTTCCTAAAACGCGATATCGCATCTCATTTCTATATTGCATGATAGGATATAATATTCATTGTAAAGTGTTATGTATACCTCGTATTCTCATCAGAAGAATGTAAATGCGACTCTTCCTTGCAAGGAAATAGCGCTTGCAGATGTCTACGTATCGTAGCAATAGATTTCTAATGCTTCCTAAAACTCGATATCGCATCACATTTCTATGTTTCATGGTAAGATATATTATGATTTGCGAAGTGTTATGTATTCCTCGTCTACACTTCAAATGAATGTAAATGCGACACTTCCTTGCTAGGAAATAGCGTTTGCAGATGTCTACGTATCGTAGCAATAGATTTCTAATGCTTCTTAAAACGCGATATCGCATCACAATTCTATGTTTCATGGTAAGATATAATATGATTTGCGAAGTGTTATGTATTCCTCGTCTACACTTCAACTGAATGTAAATGCGACACTTCCTTGCTAGGATATAGCGTCTGCAGATGTCTAGGTATCGTAGCAATAGTGTTCTAATGCTTCTTAAAACGCGATATCGCATCTCATTTCTATGTTTCATGGTAAGATATAATATGATTTGCGAAGTGTTATGTATTCCTCCTCTACACTTCAAATGAATGTAAATGCGACACTTCCTTGCTAGGAAATAGCGTTTGCAGATGTCTACGTATCGTAGGGATAGAGTTCTAATGCTTCTTAAAACGTGATATCGTATCTCATTTCTATGTTTCATGGTAAGATACAATATGATTGGCGAAGTGTTATGTATTCCTCGCCTACACTTCAAATGAATGTGAATGCGACACTTCCTTGCTAGGAAATAGCGATTGCAGATGTCTACGTATCGTAGCAATGGAGTTCTAATGCTTCTTAAAACGTGATACCGCATCTCACTTCTATGTTGCATGATGAGATGTAATATTCATTGCGATGTGTTATGTATTCCTCGTCTACACTACAAATGAATGTAAATGCGACACTTCCTTGCTAGGAAATAGCGTTTGCAGATGTCTACGTATCGTAGGGATAGAGTTCCAATGCGTCTTGAATCGAGATATCGCATCTCATATCTATGTTTCATGATAAGATTTAATTTCATTGCGAAGTGTTATGCATTCCTCGTCTACGATTCAAATGAATGTAAATGCGACACTTCCATGCTAGGAAATAGCGTTTGCAGATGTTTACGTATCGCAAGGATAGAGTTCTAATGCTTCTTAAAACGCGATATCGCATCTCATTTCTATGTTGCATGATAGGATATAATATTCATTGTAAAGTGTTATGTATACCTCGTATTCTCATTAAAAGAATGTAAATGCGACTCTTCCTTGCAAGGAAATAGCGCTTGCAGATATCTACGTATCGTAGCAATAGAGTTCTAATGCTGCTTAAAACGCGATATCGCATCTCATTTCTATGTTGCATGATAGGATATAATATTCATTGCGAAGTGTTCTGCATTCCTCGTCTACGATTCAAATGAATGTAAATGCGACACTTCCTAGCTAGGAAATAGCGTTTGCAGATGTTTACGTATCGTAGAGATAGAGTTCTAATGCTTCTTAAAACGCGATATCGCATCTCATTTCTACACTTCAAACGAATGTAAATGCGACACTTCCTTGCAAGGAAATAGCATTTGCAGATGTCTACGTATCGTAAGGATAGAGTTCTAATGCTTCTTAAAACGTGATATCGTATCTCATTTCTATGTTTCATGATAAGGAATAATATTCATTGCGAAGTGTTATATAAACCTCGCATTCACTTCAAAAGTATGTAAATGCGACATTTCCTTGCAAGAAACTGGCATTTGCAGATGTTTACGTATCGTAGGGATAGAGTTCTAATGCTTCTTAAAACGCGATATCGCATCTCATTTCTATGTTGCATGACGGGATATAATATTCATGGTAAAGTGTTATGTATTCCTCGTCTACACTTCAACTGAATGTAAATGCGACACTTCCTTGCTAGGAAATAGCGTCTGCAGATGTCTAGGTGTCGTAGCAATAGTGTTCTAATGCTTCTTAAAACGCGATATCGCATCTCATTTCTATGTTTCATGGTAAGATATAATATGATTTGCGAAGTGTTACGTATTCCTCGTCTACACTTCAAATGAATGTAAATGCGACACTTCCTTGCTAGGAAATAGCGTTTGCAGATGTCTACGTATCGTAGGGATAGAGTTCTAATGTTTCCTAAAACGTGATATCGTATCTCATTTCTATGTTTCATGGTAAGATACAATATGATTGGCGAAGTGTTATGTATTCCTCGCCTACACTTCAAATGAATGTAAATGCGACACTTCCTTGCTAGGAAATAGCGTTTGCAGATGTCTACGTATCGTAGGGATTGAGTTCTAATGCCTCTTAAAACGCGATATCGCATCTCATTTCTATGTTTCATGATAAGGAATAATATTCATTGCGAAGTGTTATATAAACCTCGCATTCACTTCAAAAGTATGTAAATGCGACACTTCCTTGCAAGAAACTGGCATTTGCAGATGTTTACGTATCGTAGGGATAGAGTTCTAATGCTTCTGAAAACGCAATATCGCATCTCATTTCTATGTTGCATGACGGGATATAATATTCATGGTAAAGTGTTATGTATTCCTCGTCTACACTTCAAATGAATGTAAATGCGACACTTCCTTGCTAGGAAATAGCGTTTGCAGATGTCTACGTATCGTAGGGATAGAGTTCTAATGCTTCTTAAAACGCGATATCGCATCTCATTTCTATGTTGCATGATGGGATATAATATTCATGGTAAAGTGTTATGCATTCCTCGTCTACACTTCAAATGAATGTAAATGCGACACTTCCTTGCAAGGAAATAGCGTTTGCAGATGTCTACGTATCAATGCAATGGAGATCAAATGCTTCTTAGAACGAGATATTGCATCTCATATCTATGTTTCATGATAAGATATAATATTCATTGCGAAGTATTATGCATTCCTCGTCTACGATTCAAATGAATGTAAATGCGACACTTACTTGCAAGGAAATAGCGTTTGCAGATGTCTACCTATCGTAGCAATAGAGTTCTAATGCTTCTTAAAACGCGATATCGCATCTCATTTCTATGTTTCATGGTAAGATATGATATAATCTGCGAAGTATCATGTATTCCTCGTCTACAATTCAAATGAATGCAAATGCGACACTTCCTTGCTAGGAAATAGCGTCTGCAGATGTCTAGGTATCGTAGCAATAGAGTTCTAATGCTTCTTAAAACGCGATATCGCATCTCACTTCTATGTTTCAAGGTAAGATATAATATGATTTGCGAAGTGTTATGTGCCCCTCGTCTACACTTCAAATGAATGTAAATGCGACACTTCCTTGCAAGGAAATAGCGTTTGCAGATGTCTACGTATCGTAGCAATAGAGTTCTTATGATTCTTAAAACGCGATATCGCATTTCATTTCTATGATTCATGGTAAGATATAATATGATTTGCGAAGTATCATGTATTCCTCGTCTACACTTCAAATGAATGTAAATGCGACACTTCCTTGCTAGGAAATAGCGTCTGCAGATGTCTACGTATCGTAGCAATAGAGTTCTTATGATTCTTAAAACGCGACATCGCATCTCATTTCTATGTTTCATGGTAAGATATAATATGATATGCGAAGTGTTATGTATTCCTCGTCTACACTTCAAATGAATGTAAATGCGACACTTCCTTGCTAGGATATAGCGTTTGCAGATGTCTACGAAGCGAAGCAATAGAGTTGAAATGCTTCTTAAAACGAGATATCGCATCTCATTACTATGTTGCATGATGAGATATAATATTCATTGCGATGTGTCATGTATTCCTCCTTTACGCTTCAAATGAATGTAAATGCGACATATCTTTGATAGGAGATATCGATTGCAGATTTCTACGTATCGTATGGATGGAGTTCTAATGCTTCTTAAAACGAGATATCGCGTCTCATTTCTATGTGTCATGATAAGGTATAATATTCATTGCGAAGTGTTATGTATTCCTCGTCTGCACTTCAAATGAATGCGAATGCGACACTTCCGCGTTAGGATATAGCGCTTGCAGATGTCTACGTATCGTAGCAATAGATTTCTAATGCTTCTTAAAACGCGATATCGCATCTCATTTCTATGTTTCATGGTAAGATATAATATGATTTGCGAAGTGTTATGTATTCCTCGTCTACACTTCAAATGAATGTGAATGCGACACTTCCTCGTTAGGAAATAGCGTTTGCAGATGTCTACGTATCGTAGCAATAGATTTCTAATGCTTCTTAAAACGCGATATCGCATCTCATTTCTATGTTTCATGGTAAGATGTAATATGATTTGCGAAGTGTCATGTATTCCTCGCCTACACTTCAAATGAAGGTAAATGCGACACTACCTTGCTAGGAAAAAGCGTCTGCAGTTGTTTAGGTATCGTAACAATAGAGTTCTAATGCTTCTTAAAACGGGATATCGCATCTCATTTCTATGTTTCATGGTAAGATATAATATGATTTGCGAAGTGTTCTGTATTCTTCGTCTACACTTCAAGTGAATGTAAATGCGACTCTTCCTTGCAAGGAAATAGCGTTTGCAGATGTCTACGTATCGTAGCAATAGAGTTCTAATGCTTCTTAAAACGCGATATCGCTTCTCAATACTGTGCTGCATGATAAGATATAATATTCATTGTAAAGTGTTATGTATACCTCGTATTCACTTCAGAAGAATGTAAATGCGACACTTCCTTGCAAGGAAATAGCGTTTGCAGATGTCTACGAATCGAAGCAATAGTGTTCAAATGCCTCTTAAAACGAGATATCGCATCTCATGTCTATGTTTCATGATAAGATATAATATTCATTGCGAAGTGTTATGCATTCCTCGTCTACGATTCAAATGAATGTAAATGCGACACTTCCTTGCTAGGAAATAGCGTTTGCAGATGTCTAAGTATCGTAGGGATGGAGTTCTAATGCTTCTTCAAACGTGATATCGCATCTCATTTCTATGTTTCATGATAAGATGTAATATTCACTGCGAAGTGTTATGTATTCCTCGTCTACACTTCAAATGAATGTGAATGCAACACTTCCTCGCTAGGAAATAGCGTTTGCAGATGTCTACGTATCGTAGCAATAGAGTTCTTATGATTCTTGAAAAGCGATATCGCATCTCATTTCTATGTTTCATGGAAAGATATAATATGATTTGCGAAGTGTTATGTATTCCTCGTCTACACTTCAAATGAATGTAAATGCCACACTTCCTTGCAAGGAAATAGCGTTTGCAGATGTCTACGTATCGAAGAAATAGAGTTCAAATGCTTCTTAAAACGAGATATCGCATCTCATTACTATGTTCCATGGTGAGATATAATATTCATTGCGATGTGTCATGTATTCCTCCTTTACGCTTCAAATGAATGTAAATGCGACACATCTTTGATATGAGATATCGATTGCAGATGTCTACGTATCGTATGGATGGAATTCTAATGCTTCTTAAAACGAGATATCGCGTCTCATTTCTATGTTTCATGATAAGGTATAATATTCATTGCGAAGTGTCATGTAAACCTCGCATTCACTTCAAAAGAATGTAAATGCGACACTTCCTTGCAAGGAAATAGCGTTTGCAGATGTCTACGTATCGCAGCAGTAGAGTTCAAATGCTTCTTAAAACGATATATCGCATCTCATTACTATGTTCCATGGTGAGATATAATATTCATTGCGATGTGTCATGTATTCCTCCTTTACGCTTCAAATGAATGTAAATGCGACACATCTTTGATATGAGATATCGATTGCAGATGTCTACGTATCGTATGGATGGAATTCTAATGCTTCTTAAAACGAGATATCGCGTCTCATTTCTATGTGTCATGATAAGGTATAATATTCATTGCGAAGTGTTATGTATTCCTCGTCTACACTTCAAATGAATGTGAATGCGACACTTCCTCGCTAGGAAATAGCGTTTGCAGTTGTCTACGTATCGTAGCAATAAATTTCTAATGCTTCTTAAAACGCGATATCGCATCTCATTTCTATGTTTCATGGTAAGATATAATATGATTTGCGAAGTGTCATGTATTCCTCGTCTACACTTCAAATAAATGCAAATGCGACACTTCCTTGCATGGAAATAGTTTTTGCAGATGTATACGTATCGTAGCAATAGAGTTCTTATGATTCTAGAAACGCGATATCGCATCTCATTTCTATGTTTCATGGTAAGATATAATATGATTTGCGAAGTGTTATCTATTCCTCGTCTACACTTCAAATGAATGTAAACGCGACATTTCCTTGCAAGGAAATAGCGTTTGCAGATGTCTACGTATCGAAGAAATAGAGTTCAAATGCTTCTTAAAACGAGATATTGCATCTCATATCTATGTTTCATGATAAGATATAATATTCATTGCGAAGAGTTATGTATTCCTCGTCTACACTTCAAATGAATGTAAATGCGATACTTCCTCGCTAGGAAATAGCGTTTGCAGATGTCTACGTATCATAGCAATAGCTTTCTAATGCTTCTTAAAACGCGATATCGCATCTCATTTCTATGTTTCATGGTAAGATATAATATTCATTGCGAAGTGTTATGCATTCCTCGTCTACGAATCAAATGAATGTAAATGCGACACTTCCTTGCAAGGAAATAGCGTTTGCAGATGTCTACGTATCGTAGCAATAGAGTTCTTATGATACTTAAAACGCGATATCGCATCTCATTTCTATGTTTCATGGTAAGATATAATATGATATGCGAAGTGTTATGTATTCCTCGTCTACACTTCAAATGAATGTAAATGCGACACTTCCTTGCTAGGATATAACGTTTGGAGATGTCTACGAAGCGAAGCAATAGAGTTCAGGTTCTTCATAAAACGAGATATCGCATCCCATTTCTATGTTTCATGATAAGGTATAATATTCATTGCGAAGTGTCATGTAAACCTCGCATTCACTTCAAAAGAATGTAAATGCGACACTTCCTTGCAAGGAAATAGCGTTTGCAGATGTCTACGTATCGCAGCAATAGAGTTCAAATGCTTCTTAAAACGACATATCGCATCTCATTACTATGTTCCATGGTGAGATATAATATTCATTGCGATGTGTCATGTATTCCTCCTTCACGCTTCAAATGAATGTAAATGCGACACATCTTTGATAGGAGATATCGATTGCAGATGTCTACGTATCCTATGGATGGAGTTCTAATGCTTCTTAAAACGAGATATCGCGTCTCATTTCTATGTGTCACGATAAGGTATAATATTCATTGCGAAGTGTTATGTATTCCTCGTATACTCTTCAAATGAATGTAAATGCAACACTTCCTTGCTAGGAAATAGCGTGTGCAGATGTCTAGGTATCGTAGCAATAGTGTTCTAATGCTTCTTAAAACGCGATATCGCATCTCAATTCTATGTTTCATGGTAAGATATAACATGATTTGCGAAGTGTTATGTATTCCTCGTCTACACGTCAAATGAATGTAAATGCGACACTTCCTTGCAAGGAAATAGCGTCTGCAGATGTCTACGTATCGTAGCAATAGATTTCTAGTGCTTCTTAAAACGCGATATCGCATATCATTTCTATGTTTCATGGTATGATATAACATGATTTGAGAAGTGTTATGTATTCCTCGTCTACACTTCAAATGAATGTGATTGCGATACTTCCTCGCTAGGAAATAGCGTTTGCAGATGTCTACGTATCGTAGCAATAGAGTTCTAATCCTTCTTAAAACTAGATATTGCATCTCATATCTATGTTTCATGATAAGATATAATATTCATTGCGGAGTGTTATGCATTCCTCGTCTACGATTCAAATGAATGTAAATGCGACACTTCCTTGCAAGGAAATAGCGTTTGCAGATGTCTACGTATCGTAGCAATAGAGTTCTTATGATTCTTAAAACGCGATATTGCATCTCATTTCTATGTTTCATGGTAAGATATAATATGATTTGCGAAGTGTTATGTATTCCTCGTCTACACTTCAAATGAATGTGAATGCGACACTTCCTTGCTAGGAAATAGCGATTGCAGATGTCTACGTATCGAAGCAATAGTGTTCAAATGCTTCTAAAAACAAGATATCGCATCTCAATTCTATGTTTCATGATAAGATGTAATATTCATTGCGAAGTGTTATGTATTCCTCGCCTACACTTCAAATGATTGTAAATGTGACATTTCCTTGCAACGAAATAGCGTTTGCAGATGTCTACGTATCGTAGCAATAGAGTTCTTATGATTCTTAAAACGCGATATCGCATCTCATTTCTATGTTTCATGGTAAGACATAATATGATTTGCGAAGTGTCATGTATTCCTCGTCTACACTTCAAATGAATGTAAATGCGACACTTCCTTGCTAGGAAATAGCGTCTGCAGATGTCTGGGTATCGTAGCAACAGAGTTCTAATGCTTCTTAAAACTCGATATCGCATCTCATTTCTATGTTTCATGGTAAGATGTAATATGATTTGCGAAGTGTAATGCATTCGTCTACGATTCAAATGAATGTAAATGCGACACTTCCTTGCAAGGACATAGCGTTTGCAGATGTCTACGTATCGTAGCAATAGAGTTCTTATGATTCTTAAAACGCGATATCGCATCTCATTTCTATGTTTCATGGTAAGATATAACATGATTTGTGAAGTGTTATGTATTCTTCGTCTACACTTCAAATGAATGTGAATGCGATACTTCCTCGCTAGGAAATAGCGTTTGCAAATGCCTACGTATCATAGCAATAGCTTTCTAGTGCTTCTTAAAACGCGATATCGCATTTCATTTCTATGTTTTATGGTAAGATATAACATGATTTGCGAAGTGTTATGTATTCCTCGTCTACACTTCAAATGAATGTGAATGCGATACTTCCTCGCTAGGAAATAGCGTTTGCAGATGTCTACGTATCGTTAGCAATAGCTTTCTAATGCTTCTTAAAACGCGATATCGCATCTCTTTTCTATGTTTCATGGTAAGATATAATATGATTTGCGATGTGTGATGTATTCCTCGTCTACACTTCAAATGAATGTAAATGCGACACTTCCTTGCAAGGAAATAGCGTTTGCAGATGTCTACGTATCGAAGAAATAGAGTTCAAATGCTTCTTAAAACGACATATCGCATCTCATTACTATGTTCCATGGTGAGATATAATATTCATTGCGATGTGTCATGTATTCCTCCTTTACGCTTCAAATGAATGTAAATGCGACACATCTTTGATAGGAGATATCGATTGCAGATGTCTACGTATCGTATGGATGGAGTTCTAATGCTTCTTAAAACGAGATATCGCGTCTCATTTCTATGTGTCATGATAAGGTATAATATTCATTGCGAAGAGTTATGTATTCCTCGTCTACACTTCAAATGAATGTAAATGCAACACTTCCTTGCTAGGAAATAGCGTGTGCAGATGTCTAGGTATCGTAGCAATAGTGTTCTAATGCTTCTTAAAACGCGATATCGCATCTCAATTCTATGTTTCATGGTAAGATATAACATGATTTGCGAAGTGTTATGTATTCCTCGTCTACACGTCAAATGAATGTAAATGCGACACTTCCTTGCAAGGAAATAGCGTCTGCAGATGTCTACGTATCGTAGCAATAGATTTCTAGTGCTTCTTAAAACGCGATATCGCATCTCATTTCTATGTTTCATGGTATGATATAACATGATTTGCGAAGTGTTATGTATTCCTCGTCTACACTTCAAATGAATGTGAATGCGATACTTCCTCGCTAGGAAATAGCGTTTGCAGATGTCTACGTATCGTAGCAATAGAGTTCTAATGCTTCTTAAAACGAGATATTGCATCTCATATCTATGTTTCATGATAAGATATAATATTCATTGCGGAGTGTTATGCATTCCTCGTCTACGATTCAAATGAATGTAAATGCGACACTTCCTTGCAAGGAAATAGCGTTTGCAGATGTCTACGTATCGTAGCAATAGAGTTCTTATGATTCTTAAAACGCGATATTGCATCTCATTTCTATGTTTCATGGTAAGATATAATATGATTTGCGAAGTGTTATGTATTCCTCGTCTACACTTCAAATGAATGTGAATGCGACACTTCCTTGCTAGGAAATAGCGTTTGCAGATGTCTACGTATCGAAGCAATATAGTTCAAATGCTTCTAAAAACAAGATATCGCATCTCAATTCTACGTTTCATGATAAGATGTAATATTCATTGCGAAGTGTTATGTATTCCTCGCCTACACTTCAAATGAATGTAAATGCGACACTTCCTTGCTAGGAAATAGCGTTTGCAGATGTCTATGTATCGTAGCAATAGCTTTCTAATGCTTCTTAAAACGCGATATCGCATCTCATTTCTATGTTTCATGGTAAGATATAATATTCATTGCGAAGTGTTATGCATTCCTCGTCTACGAATCAAATGAATGTAAATGCGACACTTCCTTGCAAGGAAATAGCGTTTGCAGATGTCTACGTATCAAAGAAATAGAGTTCAAATGCTTCTTAAAACGAGATATTGCTTCTCATATCTATGTTTCATGATAAGATATAATATTCATTGCGAAGTGTTATGCATTCCTCGTCTACGATTCAAATGAATGTAAATGCGACACTTCCTTGCAACGAAATAGCGTTTGCAGATGTCTACTTATCGTAGCAATAGAGTTCTTATGATTCTTAAAACGCGATATCGCATCTCATTTCTATGTTTCATGGTAAGACATAATATGATTTGCGAAGTGTCATGTATTCCTCGTCTACACTTCAAATGAATGTAAATGCGACACTTCCTTGCTAGGAAATAGCGTCTGCAGATGTCTGGGTATCATAGCAACAGAGTTCCAATGCTTCTTAAAACTCGATATCGCATCTCATTTCTATGTTTCATGGTAAGATGTAATATGATTTGCGAAGTGTTATGCATTCCTCGTCTACACTTCAAATGAATGTAAATGCGACACTTCCTTGCTAGGAAATAGCATTTGCAAATGTTTACGTATCGTAGCAATAGTGTTCTAAAGTTTCTTAAAACGCGATATCGCATCTCATTTCTATGTTTCATGGTAAGATATGATATGGTTTGCGAAGTATCACGTATTCCTCGTCTACGCTTCAAATGAATGTAAATGCGACACTTCCTTGCAAGGAAATAGCGTTTGCAGATATCTACGTATCGAAGCAATAGAGTTCAAATGCTTCTTGAAACGAGATATTGCATCTCATATCTATGTTTCATGATAAGATATAATATTACTTGCGAAGTTTTATGCATTCCTCGTCTACGATTCCAATGAATGTAAATGCGACAATTCCTTGCAAGGAAATAGCGTTTGCTGATGTCTACGTATCGTAGCAATAGTGTTCTAAAGTTTCTTAAAACGCGATATCGCATCTCATATCTATGTTTCATGGTAAGATATGATATGATTTGCGAAGTATCATGTATTCCTCGTATACACTTCAAATGAATGTAAATGCGACACTTCCTTGCAAGGAAATAGCGTTTGCAGATGTCTACGTATCGAAGTAATAGAGTTCAAATGCTTCTTAAAACGAGATATTGCATCTCATTTCTATGTTTCATGGTAAGATGTAATATGATTTGCGAAGTGTAATGCATTCCTCGTCTACGATTCAAATGAATGTAAATGCGACACTTCCTTGCAAGGAAATAGCGTTTGCAGATGTCTACGTATCGTAGCAATAGAGTTCTTATGATTCTTAAAACGCGATATCGCATCTCATTTCTATGTTTCATGGTAAGATATAACATGATTTGCGAAGTGTTATGTATTCCTCGTCTACACTTCAAATGAATGTGAATGCGATACTTCCTCGCTAGGAAATAGCGTTTGCAGATGTCTACGTATCGTTAGCAATAGCTTTCTAATGCTTCTTAAAACGCGATATCGCATCTCATTTCTATGTTTCATGGTAAGATATAATATGATTTGCGAAGTGTCACGTATTCCTCGTCTACACTTCAAATGAATGTAAATGCGACACTTCCTTGCAAGGAAATAGTGTTAGCAGATGTCTACGTATCGTAGCAATAGCTTTCTAATGCTTCTTAAAACGCGATACCGCATCTCATTTCTATGTTTCAAGGTAAGATATAATATGATTTGCGAAGTGTCATGTATTCCTCGTCTACACTTCAAATCAATGTAAATGAGACACTTCCTTGCAAGGAAATAGCGTTTGCATATGTCTACGTATCGAAGCAATAGAGTTCAAATGCTCCTTAAAACGCGATATCGCATCTCATTTCTATGTTTCATGGTAAGATATAATATGATTTGCGAAGTGTTATGTATTCCTCGCCTACACTTCAAATGAATGTAAATGCGACACTTCTTTGCTAGGAAATAGCGATTGCAGATGTCTACGTATCGTAGCAATAGAGTTCATATGATTCTTAAAACGCGATATCGCATCTCATTTCTATGTTTCATGGTAAGATATAACATGATTTGCGAAGTGTTATGTATTCCTCGTCTACACTTCAAATGAATGTGAATGCGACACTTCCTCGCTTGGAAATAGCGATTGCAGATGCCTACGTATCGTTAGCAGTAGCTTTCTAATGATTCTTAAAACGCGATATCGCATCTCATTTCTATGTTTCATGGTAAGATATAATATGATTTGCGAAGTGTCATGTATTCCTCGTCTACACTTCAAATGAATGTAAATGCGACACTTCCTTGCTAGGAAATAGCAATTGCAGATGTCTACGTATCGTAGCAACAGCTTTCTAATGCTTCTTAAAACGCGATATCGAATCTCATTTCTATGTTTCATGGTAAGATGTAATATGATTTGCGAAGTGTTATGCATTCCTCGTCTACACTTCAAATGAATGTAAATGCGACACTTCCTTGCTAGGAAATAGCGTTTGCAAATGTTTACGTATCGTAGCAATAGAGTTCTAATGCTTCTTAATACGCGATATCGCATCTCATTTCTATGTTTCATGGTAAGATATAATATGATTTGCGAAGTGTTATGTATTCCTCGCCTACACTTCAAATGAATGTAAGTGCGACACTTCTTTGCTAGGAAATAGCGTTTGCAAATGTCTACGTATCGTAGCAATAGAGTTCATATGATTCTTAAAACGCGATATCGCATCTCATTCCTATGTTTCATGGTAAGATATAATATGATTTGCGAAGTACCATGTATTCCTCGTCTACACTTCAAATGAATGTAAATGCGACACTTCCTTGCTAGGAAATAGCGTCTGCAGATGTCTAGGTATCGTAGCAACAGAGTTCTAATGCTTCGTAAAACTCGATATCGCATCTCATTTCTATGTTTCATGGTAAGATGTAATATGATTTGCGAAGTGTAATGCATTCCTCGTCTACACTTCAAATGAATGTAAATGCGACACTTCCTTGCTAGGAAATAGCGTTTGCAGATGTCTACGTATCGTAGCAATAGTGTTCTAAAGTTTCTTAAAACGCGATATCGCATCTCATTTCTATGTTTCATGGTAAGATATAATATGATTTGCGAAGTGTCACGTATTCCTCGTCTACACTTCAAATGAATGTAAATGCGACACTTCCTTGCAAGGAAATAGTGTTAGCAGATGTCTACGTATCGTAGCAATAGCTTTCTAATGCTTCTTAAAACGCGATATCGCATCTCATTTCTATGTTTCAAGGTAAGATATAAAATGATTTGCGAAGTGTCATGTATTCCTCGTCTACACTTCAAATGAATGTAAATGAGACACTTCCTTGCAAGGAAATAGCGTTTGCAGATGTCTACGTATTGAAGCAATAGAGTTCAAATGCTCCTTAAAACGCGATATCGCATCTCATTTCTATGATTCATGGTAAGATATAATATGATTTGCGAAGTGTTATGTATTCCTCGCCTACACTTCAAATGAATGTAAATGCGACACTTCTTTGCTAGGAAATAGCGTTTGCAAATGTCTACGTATCGTAGCAATAGAGTTCATATGATTCTTAAAACGCGATACCGCATCTCATTTCTATGTTTCATGGGAAGATATAACATGATTTGCGAAGTGTTTTGTATTCCTCGTCTACACTTCAAATGAATGTAAATGCGACACTTCCTTGCTAGGAAATAGCGTCTGCAGATGTCTAGGTATCGTAGCAATAGAGTTCTAATGCTTCTTAAAACGCGATATCGCATCTCATTTCTATGTTTCATGGTAAGATGCAATATGATTTGCGAAGTGTTATGTATTCCTCGTCTACACTTCAAATGAATGTAAATGCGCCACTTCCTTGCTAGGAAATAGCGTCTGCAGATGTCTAGGTATCGTAGCAATAGTGTTCTAATGCTTCTTAAAACTCGATATCGCATCTCATTTCTATGTTTCATGGTAAGATGTAATATGATTTGCGAAGTGTTATACATTCCTCGTCTACGATTCAAATGAATGTAAATGCGACACTTCCTTGCAAGGAAATAGCGTTTGCAGATGTCTACGTATCGTAGCAATAGAGTTCATATGATTCTTAAAACGCGATATCGCATCTCGTTTCTATGTTTCATGGTAAGATATAACATGATTTGCGAAGTGTTATGTATTCCTCGTCTACACTTCAAATGAATGTGAATGCGACACTTCCTCGCTTGGAAATAGCGATTGCAGATGCCTACGTATCGTTAGCAATAGCTTTCTAATGATTCTTAAAACGCGATATCGCATCTCATTTCTATGTTTCATGGTAAGATATAATATGATTTGCGGAGTGTCATGTATTCCTCGTCTACACTTCAAATGAATGTAAATGCGACACTTCCTTGCTAGGAAATAACAATTGCAGATGTCTACGTATCGTAGCAACAGTTTTTTAATGCTTCTTAAAACGCGATATCGAATCTCATTTCTATGTTTCATGGTAAGATATAATACGATTTGCGAAGTGTCATGTATTCCTCGTCTACACTTCAAATGAATGTAAATGCGACACTTCCTTGCAAGGAAATAGCGTTTGCAAATGTCTACCTATCGTAGCAATAGTATTCTAATGCTTCTTAAAACGCGACATCGCATCTCATTTCTATGTTTCATGGTAAGATATAATATGATTTGCGAAGTATCATGTATTCCTCGTCTACACTTCAAATGAATGTAAATGCGACACTTCCTTGCTAGGAAATAGCGTCTGCAGATGTCTAGGTATCGTAGCAATAGAGTTCTAATGCTTCTTAAAACGCGATATCGCAACTCATTTCTATGTTTCATGGTAAGATATACTATGATTTGCGAAGTGTTATGTATTCCTCGTCTACACTTCAAATGAATGTAAATGCGACACTTCTTTGCTAGGAAATAGCGTTTGCAAATGTCTACCTATCGTAGCAATAGTATTCTAATGCTTCTTAAAACGCGATATCGCATCTCATTTCTATGTTTCATGGTAAGATACAATATGATTTGCGAAGTATCATGTATTCCTCGTGTACACTTCAAATGAATGTAAATGCGACACTTCTTTGCTAGGAAATAGCATTTGCAAATGTCTACCTATCGTAGCAATAGTATTCTAATGCTTCTTAAAACGCGATATCGCATCTCATTTCTATGTTTCATGGTAAGATACAATATGATTTGCGAAGTATCATGTATTCCTCGTGTACACTTCAAATGAATGTAAATGCGACACTTCCTTGCTAGGAAATAGCGATTGCAGATGTCTACGTATCGTAGCAATAGAGTTCATATGATTCTTAAAACGCGATATCGCATCTCGTTTCTATGTTTCATGGTAAGATATAATATGATTTGCGAAGTGTCATGTATTCCTCGTCTACACTTCAAATGAATGTAAATGCGACACTTCCTTGCAAGGAAATAGCGTTTGCAGATGTCTACGTATCGAAGCAATAGAGTTCAAATGCTTCTTAAAACGCGATATCGCATCTCATTTCTAAGTTTCATGGTAAAATATAATATGATTTGTGAAGTATCATGTATTCCTCGTCTACACATCAAATGAATGTAAATGCGACACTTCCTTGCAAGGAATTAGCGTTTGCAGATGTCTACTTATCGAAGCAATAGAGTTCGAATGCTTCTTAAAACGAGATATTGCATCTCATATCTATGTTTCATGATAAGATATAATATTCATTGCGAAGTGTTACGCATTCCTCGTCTACACTTCAAATCAATGTAAATGAGACACTTCCTTGCAAGGAAATAGCGTTTGCAGATGTCTACGTATCGAAGCAATAGAGTTCAAATGCTCCTTAAAACGCGATATCGCATCTCATTTCTATGTTTCATGGTAAGATATAATATGATTTGCGAAGTGTTATGTATTCCTCGCCTACACTTCAAATGAATGTAAATGCGACACTTCTTTGCTAGGAAATAGCGTTTGCAAATGTCTACGTATCGTAGCAATAGAGTTCATATGATTCTTAAAACGCGAAACCGCATCTCATTTCTATGTTTCATGGTAAGATATAACATGATTTGCGAAGTGTTTTGTATTCTTCGTCTACACTTCAAATGAATGTGAATGCGACACTTCCTTGCTAGGAAATAGCGTCTGCAGATGTCTAGGTATCGTAGCAACAGAGTTCTAATGCTTCGTAAAACACGATATCGCATCTCATTTCTATGTTTCATGGTAAGATGTAATATGATTTGCGAAGTGTAATGCATTCCTCGTCTACACTTCAAATGAATGTAAATGCGACACTTCCTTGCTAGGAAATAGCGTTTGCAGATGTCTACGTATCGTAGCAATAGTGTTCTAAAGTTTCTTAAAACGCGATATCGCATCTCATTCCTATGTTTCATGGTAAGATATAATATGATTTGCGAAGTGTCACGTATTCCTCGTCTACACTTCAAATGAATGTAAATGCGACACTTCCTTGCAAGGAAATAGTGTTAGCAGATGTCTACGTATCGTAGCAATAGCTTTCTAATGCTTCTTAAAACGCGATATCGCATCTCATTTCTATGTTTCAAGGTAAGATATAATATGATTTGCGAAGTGTCATGTATTCCTCGTCTACACTTCAAATGAATGTAAATGAGACACTTCCTTGCAAGGAAATAGCGTTTGCAGATGTCTACGTATCGAAGCAATAGAGTTCAAATGCTCCTTAAAACGCGATATCGCATCTCATTTCTATGATTCATGGTAAGATATAATATGATTTGCGAAGTGTTATGTATTCCTCGCCTACACTTCAAATGAATGTAAATGCGACACTTCTTTGCTAGGAAATAGCGTTTGCAAATGTCTACGTATCGTAGCAATAGAGATCATATGATTCTTAAAACGCGATACCGCATCTCATTTCTATGTTTCATGGGAAGATATAACATGATTTGCGAAGTGTTTTGTATTCCTCGTCTACACTTCAAATGAATGTAAATGCGACACTTCCTTGCTAGGAAATAGCGTCTGCAGATGTCTAGGTATCGTAGCAATAGAGTTCTAATGCTTCTTAAAACTCGATATCGCATCTCATTTCTATGTTTCATGGTAAGATGTAATATGATTTGCGAAGTGTTATACATTCCTCGTCTACGATTCAAATGAATGTGAATGCGACACTTCCTCGCTTGGAAATAGCGATTGCAGATGCCTACGTATCGTTAGCAATAGCTTTCTAATGATTCTTAAAACGCGATATCGCATCTCATTTCTATGTTTCATGGTAAGATATAATATGATTTGCGGAGTGTCATGTATTCCTCGTCTACACTTCAAATGAATGTAAATGCGACACTTCCTTGCTAGGAAATAACAATTGCAGATGTCTACGTATCGTAGCAACAGTTTTTTAATGCTTCTTAAAACGCGATATCGAATCTCATTTCTATGTTTCATGGTAAGATATAATACGATTTGCGAAGTGTCATGTATTCCTCGTCTACACTTCAAATGAATGTAAATGCGACACTTCCTTGCAAGGAAATAGCGTTTGCAAATGTCTACCTATCGTAGCAATAGTATTCTAATGCTTCTTAAATCGCGACATCGCATCTCATTTCTATGTTTCATGGTAAGATATAATATGATTTGCGAAGTGTTATGTATTCCTCGCCTACACTCCAAATGAATGTAAATGCGACACTTCTTTGCTAGGAAATAGCGTTTGCAAATGTCTATCTTTCGTAGCAATAGTGTTGTAATGCTTCTTAAAACGCGATATCGCATCTCATTTCTATGTTTCATGATAAGATATAATATGATTTGCGAAGTATCATGTATTCCTCGTCTACACTTCAAATGAATGTAAATGCGACACTTCCTTGCTAGGAAATAGCGTCTGCAGATGTCTAGGTATCGTAGCAATAGAGTTCTAATGCTTCTTAAAACGCGATATCGCAACTCATTTCTATGTTTCATGGTAAGATATACTATGATTTGCGAAGTGTTATGTATTCCTCGTCTACACTTCAAATGAATGTAAATGCGACACTTCTTTGCTAGGAAATAGCGTTTGCAAATGTCTACCTATCGTAGCAATAGTATTCTAATGCTTCTTAAAACGCGATATCGCATCTCATTTCTATGTTTCATGGTAAGATACAATATGATTTGCGAAGTATCATGTATTCCTCGTGTACACTTCAAATGAATGTAAATGCGACACTTCCTTGCTAGGAAATAGCGATTGCAGATGTCTACGTATCGTAGCAATAGAGTTCATATGATTCTTAAAACGCGATATCGCATCTCGTTTCTATGTTTCATGGTAAGATATAATATGATTTGCGAAGTGTCATGTATTCCTCGTCTACACTTCAAATGAATGTAAATGCGACACTTCCTTGCAAGGAAATAGCGTTTGCAGATGTCTACGTATCGAAGCAATAGAGTTCAAATGCTTCTTAAAACGCGATATCGCATCTCATTTCTAAGTTTCATGGTAAAATATAATATGATTTGTGAAGTATCATGTATTCCTCGTCTACACATCAAATGAATGTAAATGCGACACTTCCTTGCAAGGAATTAGCGTTTGCAGATGTCTACTTATCGAAGCAATAGAGTTCGAATGCTTCTTAAAACGAGATATTGCATCTCATATCTATGTTTCATGATAAGATATAATATTCATTGCGAAGTGTTACGCATTCCTCGTCTACACTTCAAATCAATGTAAATGAGACACTTCCTTGCAAGGAAATAGCGTTTGCAGATGTCTACGTATCGAAGCAATAGAGTTCAAATGCTCCTTAAAACGCGATATCGCATCTCATTTCTATGTTTCATGGTAAGATATAATATGATTTGCGAAGTGTTATGTATTCCTCGCCTACACTTCAAATGAATGTAAATGCGACACTTCTTTGCTAGGAAATAGCGTTTGCAAATGTCTACGTATCGTAGCAATAGAGTTCATATGATTCTTAAAACGCGATACCGCATCTCATTTCTATGTTTCATGGTAAGATATAACATGATTTGCGAAGTGTTTTGTATTCTTCGTCTACACTTCAAATGAATGTGAATGCGACACTTCCTTGCTAGGAAATAGCGTCTGCAGATGTCTAGGTATCGTAGCAACAGAGTTCTAATGCTTCGTAAAACTCGATATCGCATCTCATTTCTATGTTTCATGGTAAGATGTAATATGATTTGCGAAGTGTCATGTATTCCTCGTCTACACTTCAAATGAATGTAAATGAGACACTTCCTTGCAAGGAAATAGCGTTTGCAGATGTCTACGTATCGAAGCAATAGAGTTCAAATGCTCCTTAAAACGCGATATCGCATCTCATTTCTATGATTCATGGTAAGATATAATATGATTTGCGAAGTGTTATGTATTCCTCGCCTACACTTCAAATGAATGTAAATGCGACACTTCTTTGCTAGGAAATAGCGTTTGCAAATGTCTACGTATCGTAGCAATAGAGTTCATATGATTCTTAAAACGCGATACCGCATCTCATTTCTATGTTTCATGGGAAGATATAACATGATTTGCGAAGTGTTTTGTATTCCTCGTCTACACTTCAAATGAATGTAAATGCGACACTTCCTTGCTAGGAAATAGCGTCTGCAGATGTCTAGGTATCGTAGCAATAGAGTTCTAATGCTTCTTAAAACGCGATATCGCATCTCATTTCTATGTTTCATGGTAAGATGCAATATGATTTGCGAAGTGTTATGTATTCCTCGTCTACACTTCAAATGAATGTAAATGCGCCACTTCCTTGCTAGGAAATAGCGTCTGCAGATGTCTAGGTATCGTAGCAATAGAGTTCTAATGCTTCTTAAAACTCGATATCGCATCTCATTTCTATGTTTCATGGTAAGATGTAATATGATTTGCGAAGTGTTATACATTCCTCGTCTACGATTCAAATGAATGTAAATGCGACACTTCCTTGCAAGGAAATAGCGTTTGCAGATGTCTACGTATCGTAGCAATAGAGTTCATATGATTCTTAAAACGCGATATCGCATCTCGTTTCTATGTTTCATGGTAAGATATAACATGATTTGCGAAGTGTTATGTATTCCTCGTCTACACTTCAAATGAATGTGAATGCGACACTTCCTCGCTTGGAAATAGCGATTGCAGATGCCTACGTATCGTTAGCAATAGCTTTCTAATGATTCTTAAAACGCGATATCGCGTCTCATTTCTATGTTTCATGGTAAGATATAATATGATTTGCGGAGTGTCATGTATTCCTCGTCTACACTTCAAATGAATGTAAATGCGACACTTCCTTGCTAGGAAATAACAATTGCAGATGTCTACGTATCGTAGCAACAGTTTTTTAATGCTTCTTAAAACGCGATATCGAATCTCATTTCTATGTTTCATGGTAAGATATAATACGATTTGCGAAGTGTCATGTATTCCTCGTCTACACTTCAAATGAATGTAAATGCGACACTTCCTTGCAAGGAAATAGCGTTTGCAAATGTCTACCTATCGTAGCAATAGTATTCTAATGCTTCTTAAAACGCGACATCGCATCTCATTTCTATGTTTCATGGTAAGATATAATATGATTTGCGAAGTGTTATGTATTCCTCGCCTACACTCCAAATGAATGTAAATGCGACACTTCTTTGCTAGGAAATAGCGTTTGCAAATGTCTATCTTTCGTAGCAATAGTGTTCTTATGCTTCTTAAAACGCGATATCGCATCTCATTTCTATGTTTCATGGTAAGATATAATATGATTTGCGAAGTATCATGTATTCCTCGTCTACACTTCAAATGAATGTAAATGCGACACTTCCTTGCTAGGAAATAGCGTCTGCAGATGTCTAGGAATCGTAGCAATAGAGTTCTAATGCTTCTTAAAACGCGATATCGCAACTCATTTCTATGTTTCATGGTAAGATACAATATGATTTGCGAAGTATCATGTACTCCTCGTCTACACTTCAAATGAATGTAAATGCGACACTTCCTTGCTAGGAAATAGCGATTGCAGATGTCTACGTATCGTAGCAATAGAGTTCATATGATTCTTAAAACGCGATATCGCATCTCGTTTCTATGTTTCATGGTAAGATATAATATGATTTGCGAAGTGTCATGTATTCCTCGTCTACACTTCAAATGAATGTAAATGCGACACTTCCTTGCAAGGAAATAGCGTTTGCAGATGTCTACGTATCGAAGCAATAGAGTTCAAATGCTTCTTAAAACGCGATATCGCATCTCATTTCTAAGTTTCATGGTAAAATATAATATGATTTGTGAAGTATCATGTATTCCTCGTCTACACATCAAATGAATGTAAATGCGACACTTCCTTGCAAGGAATTAGCGTTTGCAGATGTCTACTTATCGAAGCAATAGAGTTCGAATGCTTCTTAAAACGAGATATTGCATCTCATATCTATGTTTCATGATAAGATATAATATTCATTGCGAAGTGTTACGCATTCCTCGTCTACACTTCAAATCAATGTAAATGAGACACTTCCTTGCAAGGAAATAGCGTTTGCAGATGTCTACGTATCGAAGCAATAGAGTTCAAATGCTCCTTAAAACGCGATATCGCATCTCATTTCTATGTTTCATGGTAAGATATAATATGATTTGCGAAGTGTTATGTATTCCTCGCCTACACTTCAAATGAATGTAAATGCGACACTTCCTTGCTAGGAAATAACAATTGCAGATGTCTACGTATCGTAGCAACAGTTTTTTAATGCTTCTTAAAACGCGATATCGAATCTCATTTCTATGTTTCATGGTAAGATATAATACGATTTGCGAAGTGTCATGTATTCCTCGTCTACACTTCAAATGAATGTAAATGCGACACTTCCTTGCAAGGAAATAGCGTTTGCAAATGTCTACCTATCGTAGCAATAGTATTCTAATGCTTCTTAAAACGCGACATCGCATCTCATTTCTATGTTTCATGGTAAGATATAATATGATTTGCGAAGTGTTATGTATTCCTCGCCTACACTCCAAATGAATGTAAATGCGACACTTCTTTGCTAGGAAATAGCGTTTGCAAATGTCTATCTTTCGTAGCAATAGTGTTCTAATGCTTCTTAAAACGCGATATCGCATCTCATTTCTATGTTTCATGGTAAGATATAATATGATTTGCGAAGTATCATGCATTCCTCGTCTACACTTCAAATGAATGTAAATGCGACACTTCCTTGCTAGGAAATAGCGTCTGCAGATGTCTAGGTATCGTAGCAATAGAGTTCTAATGCTTCTTAAAACGCGATATCGCAACTCATTTCTATGTTTCATGGTAAGATATACTATGATTTGCGAAGTGTTATGTATTCCTCTTCTACACTTCAAATGAATGTAAATGCGACACTTCTTTGCTAGGAAATAGCGTTTGCAAATGTCTACCTATCGTAGCAATAGTATTCTAATGCTTCTTAAAACGCGATATCGCATCTCATTTCTATGTTTCATGGTAAGATACAATATGATTTGCGAAGTATCATGTATTCCTCGTGTACACTTCAAATGAATGTAAATGCGACACTTCCTTGCTAGGAAATAGCGATTGCAGATGTCTACGTATCGTAGCAATAGAGTTCATATGATTCTTAAAACGCGATATCGCATCCCGTTTCTATGTTTCATGGTAAGATATAATATGATTTGCGAAGTGTCATGTATTCCTCGTCTACACTTCAAATGAATGTAAATGCGACACTTCCTTGCAAGGAAATAGCGTTTGCAGATGTCTACGTATCGAAGCAATAGAGTTCAAATGCTTCTTAAAACGCGATATCGCATCTCATTTCTAAGTTTCATGGTAAAATATAATATGATTTGTGAAGTATCATGTATTCCTCGTCTACACATCAAATGAATGTAAATGCGACACTTCCTTGCAAGGAATTAGCGTTTGCAGATGTCTACTTATCGAAGCAATAGAGTTCGAATGCTTCTTAAAACGAGATATTGCATCTCATATCTATGTTTCATGATAAGATATAATATTCATTGCGAAGTGTTACGCATTCCTCGTCTACACTTCAAATCAATGTAAATGAGACACTTCCTTGCAAGGAAATAGCGTTTGCAGATGTCTACGTATCGAAGCAATAGAGTTCAAATGCTCCTTAAAACGCGATATCGCATCTCATTTCTATGTTTCATGGTAAGATATAATATGATTTGCGAAGTGTTATGTATTCCTCGCCTACACTTCAAATGAATGTAAATGCGACACTTCTTTGCTAGGAAATAGCGTTTGCAAATGTCTACGTATCGTAGCAATAGAGTTCATATGATTCTTAAAACGCGATACCGCATCTCATTTCTATGTTTCATGGTAAGATATAACATGATTTGCGAAGTGTTTTGTATTCTTCGTCTACACTTCAAATGAATGTGAATGCGACACTTCCTTGCTAGGAAATAGCGATTGCAGATGTCTACGTATCGTAGCAATAGAGTTCATATGATTCTTAAAACGCGATATCGCATCTCATTTCTATGTTTCATGGTAAGATATAATATGATTTGCGAAGTGTCATGTATTCCTCGTCTACACTTCAAATGAATGTAAATGCGACACTTCCTTGCTAGGAAATAGCGTCTGCAGATGTCTAGGTATCGTAGCAATAGAGTTCTAATGCTTCTTAAAACGCGATATCGCATCTCATTTCTATGATTCATGGTAAGATGCAATATGATTTGCGAAGTGTTATGTATTCCTCGTCTACACTTCAAATGAATGTAAATGCGACACTTCCTTGCTAGGAAATAGCGTCTGCAGATGTCTAGGTATCGTAGCAATAGAGTTCTAATGCTTCTTAAAACTCGATATCGCATCTCATTTCTATGTTTCATGGTAAGATGTAATATGATTTGCGAAGTGTTATACATTCCTCGTCTACGATTCAAATGAATGTAAATGCGACACTTCCTTGCAAGGAAATAGCGTTTGCAGATGTCTACGTATCGTAGCAATAGGGTTCATATGATTCTTAAAACGCGATATCGCATCTCGTTTCTATGTTTCATGGTAAGATATAACATGATTTGCGAAGTGTTATGTATTCCTCGTCTACACTTCAAATGAATGTGAATGCGACACTTCCTCGCTTGGAAATAGCGATTGCAGATGCCTACGTATCGTTAGCAATAGCTTTCTAATGATTCTTAAAACGCGATATCGCATCTCATTTCTATGTTTCATGGTAAGATATAATATGATTTGCGAAGTGTCATGTATTCCTCGTCTACACTTCAAATGAATGTAAATGCGACACTTCCTTGCTAGGAAATAGCAATTGCAGATGTCTACGTGTCGTAGGAACAGCTTTCTAATGCTTCTTAAAACGCGATATCGAATCTCATTTCTATGTTTCATGGTAAGATGTAATATGATTTGCGAAGTGTTATGCATTCCTCGTATACACTTCAAATGAATGTAAATGCGACACTTCCTTGCTAGGAAATAGCGTTTGCAAATGTTTACGTATCGTAGCAATAGAGTTCTAATGCTTCTTAATACGCGATATCGCATCTCATTTCTATGTTTCATGTTAAGATATAATATGATTTGCGAAGTGTTATGTATTCCTCGCCTACACTTCAAATGAATGTAAGTGCGACACTTCTTTGCTAGGAAATAGCGTTTGCAAATGTCTACGTATCGTAGCAATAGAGTTCATATGATTCTTAAAACGCGATATCGCATCTCATTTCTATGTTTCATGGTAAGATATAACATGATTTGCGAAGTGTTTTGTATTCCTCGTCTACACTTCAAATGAATGTAAATGCGACACTTCCTTGCTAGGAAATAGCGTCTGCAGATGTCTAGGTATCGTAGCAATAGAGTTCTAATGCTTCTTAAAACGCGATATCGCATCTCGTTTCTATGTTTCATGGTAAGATATAACATGATTTGCGAAGTGTTATGTATTCCTCGTCTACACTTCAAATGAATGTGAATGCGACACTTCCTCGCTTGGAAATAGCGATTGCAGATGCCTACGTATCGTTAGCAATAGCTTTCTAATGATTCTTAAAACGCGATATCGCATCTCATTTCTATGTTTCATGGTAAGATATAATATGATTTGCGGAGTGTCATGTATTCCTCGTCTACACTTCAAATGAATGTAAATGCGACACTTCCTTGCTAGGAAATAACAATTGCAGATGTCTACGTATCGTAGCAACAGTTTTTTAATGCTTCTTAAAACGCGATATCGAATCTCATTTCTATGTTTCATGGTAAGATATAATACGATTTGCGAAGTGTCATGTATTCCTCGTCTACACTTCAAATGAATGTAAATGCGACACTTCCTTGCAAGGAAATAGCGTTTGCAAATGTCTACCTATCGTAGCAATAGTATTCTAATGCTTCTTAAAACGCGACATCGCATCTCATTTCTATGTTTCATGGTAAGATATAATATGATTTGCGAAGTGTTATGTATTCCTCGCCTACACTCCAAATGAATGTAAATGCGACACTTCTTTGCTAGGAAATAGCGTTTGCAAATGTCTATCTTTCGTAGCAATAGTGTTCTAATGCTTCTTAAAACGCGATATCGCATCTCATTTCTATGTTTCATGGTAAGATATAATATGATTTGCGAAGTATCATGTATTCCTCGTCTACACTTCAAATGAATGTAAATGCGACACTTCCTTGCTAGGAAATAGCGTTTGCAGATGTCTACGTATCGTAGCAATAGTGTTCTAAAGTTTCTTAAAACGCGATATCGCATCTCATTTCTATGTTTCATGGTAAGATATAATATGATTTGCGAAGTGTTATGTATTCCTCGCCTACACTCCAAATGAATGTAAATGCGACACTTCCTTGCTAGGAAATAGCGATTGCAGATGTCTACGTATCGTAGCAATAGAGTTCGAATGCTTCTTAAAACGAGATATTGCATCTCATATCTATGTTTCATGATAAGATATAATATTCATTGCGAAGTGTTACGCATTCCTCGTCTACACTTCAAATCAATGTAAATGAGACACTTCCTTGCAAGGAAATAGCGTTTGCAGATGTCTACGTATCGAAGCAATAGAGTTCAAATGCTCCTTAAAACGCGATATCGCATCTCATTTCTATGTTTCATGGTAAGATATAATATGATTTGCGAAGTGTTATGTATTCCTCGCCTACACTTCAAATGAATGTAAATGCGACACTTCTTTGCTAGGAAATAGCGTTTGCAAATGTCTACGTATCGTAGCAATAGAGTTCATATGATTCTTAAAACGCGATACCGAATCTCATTTCTATGTTTCATGGTAAGATATAACATGATTTGCGAAGTGTTTTGTATTCCTCGTCTACACTTCAAATGAATGTGAATGCGACACTTCCTTGCTAGGAAATAGCGATTGCAGATGTCTACGTATCGTAGCAATAGAGTTCATATGATTCTTAAAACGCGATATCGCATCTCATTCCTATGTTTCATGGTAAGATATAATATGATTTGCGAAGTACCATGTATTCCTCGTCTACACTTCAAATGAATGTAAATGCGACACTTCCTTGCTAGGAAATAGCGTCTGCAGATGTCTAGGTATCGTAGCAACAGAGTTCTAATGCTTCGTAAAACTCGATATCGCATCTCATTTCTATGTTTCATGGTAAGATGTAATATGATTTGCGAAGTGTAATGCATTCCTCGTCTACACTTCAAATGAATGTAAATGCGACACTTCCTTGCTAGGAAATAGCGTTTGCAGATGTCTACGTATCGTAGCAATAGTGTTCTAAAGTTTCTTAAAACGCGATATCGCATCTCATTTCTATGTTTCATGGTAAGATATAATATGATTTGCGAAGTGTCACGTATTCCTCGTCTACACTTCAAATGAATGTAAATGCGACACTTCCTTGCAAGGAAATAGTGTTAGCAGATGTCTACGTATCGTAGCAATAGCTTTCTAATGCTTCTTAAAACGCGATATCGCATCTCATTTCTATGTTTCAAGGTAAGATATAATATGATTTGCGAAGTGTCATGTATTCCTCGTCTACACTTCAAATGAATGTAAATGAGACACTTCCTTGCAAGGAAATAGCGTTTGCAGATGTCTACGTATCGAAGCAATAGAGTTCAAATGCTCCTTAAAACGCGATATCGCATCTCATTTCTATGATTCATGGTAAGATATAATATGATTTGCGAAGTGTTATGTATTCCTCGCCTACACTTCAAATGAATGTAAATGCGACACTTCTTTGCTAGGAAATAGCGTTTGCAAATGTCTACGTATCGTAGCAATAGAGTTCATATGATTCTTAAAACGCGATACCGCATCTCATTTCTATGTTTCATGGGAAGATATAACATGATTTGCGAAGTGTTTTGTATTCCTCGTCTACACTTCAAATGAATGTAAATGCGACACTTCCTTGCTAGGAAATAGCGTCTGCAGATGTCTAGGTATCGTAGCAATAGAGTTCTAATGCTTCTTAAAACGCGATATCGCATCTCATTTCTATGTTTCATGGTAAGATGCAATATGATTTGCGAAGTGTTATGTATTCCTCGTCTACACTTCAAATGAATGTAAATGCGCCACTTCCTTGCTAGGAAATAGCGTCTGCAGATGTCTAGGTATCGTAGCAATAGAGTTCTAATGCTTCTTAAAACTCGATATCGCATCTCATTTCTATGTTTCATGGTAAGATGTAATATGATTTGCGAAGTGTTATACATTCCTCGTCTACGATTCAAATGAATGTAAATGCGACACTTCCTTGCAAGGAAATAGCGTTTGCAGATGTCTACGTATCGTAGCAATAGAGTTCATATGATTCTTAAAACGCGATATCGCATCTCGTTTCTATGTTTCATGGTAAGATATAACATGATTTGCGAAGTGTTATGTATTCCTCGTCTACACTTCAAATGAATGTGAATGCGACACTTCCTCGCTTGGAAATAGCGATTGCAGATGCCTACGTATCGTTAGCAATAGCTTTCTAATGATTCTTAAAACGCGATATCGCATCTCATTTCTATGTTTCATGGTAAGATATAATATGATTTGCGGAGTGTCATGTATTCCTCGTCTACACTTCAAATGAATGTAAATGCGACACTTCCTTGCTAGGAAATAACAATTGCAGATGTCTACGTATCGTAGCAACAGTTTTTTAATGCTTCTTAAAACGCGATATCGAATCTCATTTCTATGTTTCATGGTAAGATATAATACGATTTGCGAAGTGTCATGTATTCCTCGTCTACACTTCAAATGAATGTAAATGAGACACTTCCTTGCAAGGAAATAGCGTTTGCAGATGTCTACGTATCGAAGCAATAGAGTTCAAATGCTCCTTAAAACGCGATATCGCATCTCATTTCTATGATTCATGGTAAGATATAATATGATTTGCGAAGTGTTATGTATTCCTCGCCTACACTTCAAATGAATGTAAATGCGACACTTCTTTGCTAGGAAATAGCGTTTGCAAATGTCTACGTATCGTAGCAATAGAGTTCATATGATTCTTAAAACGCGATACCGCATCTCATTTCTATGTTTCATGGGAAGATATAACATGATTTGCGAAGTGTTTTGTATTCCTCGTCTACACTTCAAATGAATGTAAATGCGACACTTCCTTGCTAGGAAATAGCGTCTGCAGATGTCTAGGTATCGTAGCAATAGAGTTCTAATGCTTCTTAAAACGCGATATCGCATCTCATTTCTATGTTTCATGGTAAGATGCAATATGATTTGCGAAGTGTTATGTATTCCTCGTCTACACTTCAAATGAATGTAAATGCGCCACTTCCTTGCTAGGAAATAGCGTCTGCAGATGTCTAGGTATCGTAGAAATAGAGTTCTAATGCTTCTTAAAACTCGATATCGCATCTCATTTCTATGTTTCATGGTAAGATGTAATATGATTTGCGAAGTGTTATACATTCCTCGTCTACGATTCAAATGAATGTAAATGCGACACTTCCTTGCAAGGAAATAGCGTTTGCAGATGTCTACGTATCGTAGCAATAGAGTTCATATGATTCTTAAAACGCGATATCGCATCTCGTTTCTATGTTTCATGGTAAGATATAACATGATTTGCGAAGTGTTATGTATTCCTCGTCTACACTTCAAATGAATGTGAATGCGACAGTTCCTCGCTTGGAAATAGCGATTGCAGATGCCTACGTATCGTTAGCAATAGCTTTCTAATGATTCTTAAAACGCGATATCGCATCTCATTTCTATGTTTCATGGTAAGATATAATATGATTTGCGGAGTGTCATGTATTCCTCGTCTACACTTCAAATGAATGTAAATGCGACACTTCCTTGCTAGGAAATAACAATTGCAGATGTCTACGTATCGTAGCAACAGTTTTTTAATGCTTCTTAAAACGCGATATCGAATCTCATTTCTATGTTTCATGGTAAGATATAATACGATTTGCGAAGTGTCATGTATTCCTCGTCTACACTTCAAATGAATGTAAATGCGACACTTCCTTGCAAGGAAATAGCGTTTGCAAATGTCTACCTATCGTAGCAATAGTATTCTAATGCTTCTTAAAACGCGACATCGCATCTCATTTCTATGTTTCATGGTAAGATATAATATGATTTGCGAAGTGTTATGTATTCCTCGCCTACACTCCAAATGAATGTAAATGCGACACTTCTTTGCTAGGAAATAGCGTTTGCAAATGTCTATCTTTCGTAGCAATAGTGTTCTAATGCTTCTTAAAACGCGATATCGCATCTCATTTCTATGTTTCATGGTAAGATATAATATGATTTGCGAAGTATCATGTATTCCTCGTCTACACTTCAAATGAATGTAAATGCGACACTTCCTTGCTAGGAAATAGCGATTGCAGATGTCTACGTATCGTAGCAATAGAGTTCGAATGCTTCTTAAAACGAGATATTGCATCTCATATCTATGTTTCATGATAAGATATAATATTCATTGCGAAGTGTTACGCATTCCTCGTCTACACTTCAAATCAATGTAAATGAGACACTTCCTTGCAAGGAAATAGCGTTTGCAGATGTCTACGTATCGAAGCAATAGAGTTCAAATGCTCCTTAAAACGCGATATCGCATCTCATTTCTATGTTTCATGGTAAGATATAATATGATTTGCGAAGTGTTATGTATTCCTCGCCTACACTTCAAATGAATGTAAATGCGACACTTCTTTGCTAGGAAATAGCGTTTGCAAATGTCTACGTATCGTAGCAATAGAGTTCATATGATTCTTAAAACGCGATACCGAATCTCATTTCTATGTTTCATGGTAAGATATAACATGATTTGCGAAGTGTTTTGTATTCCTCGTCTACACTTCAAATGAATGTGAATGCGACACTTCCTTGCTAGGAAATAGCGATTGCAGATGTCTACGTATCGTAGCAATAGAGTTCATATGATTCTTAAAACGCGATATCGCATCTCATTCCTATGTTTCATGGTAAGATATAATATGATTTGCGAAGTACCATGTATTCCTCGTCTACACTTCAAATGAATGTAAATGCGACACTTCCTTGCTAGGAAATAGCGTCTGCAGATGTCTAGGTATCGTAGCAACAGAGTTCTAATGCTTCGTAAAACTCGATATCGCATCTCATTTCTATGTTTCATGGTAAGATGTAATATGATTTGCGAAGTGTAATGCATTCCTCGTCTACACTTCAAATGAATGTAAATGCGACACTTCCTTGCTAGGAAATAGCGTTTGCAGATGTCTACGTATCGTAGCAATAGTGTTCTAAAGTTTCTTAAAACGCGATATCGCATCTCATTTCTATGTTTCATGGTAAGATATAATATGATTTGCGAAGTGTCACGTATTCCTCGTCTACACTTCAAATGAATGTAAATGCGACACTTCCTTGCAAGGAAATAGTGTTAGCAGATGTCTACGTATCGTAGCAATAGCTTTCTAATGCTTCTTAAAACGCGATATCGCATCTCATTTCTATGTTTCAAGGTAAGATATAATATGATTTGCGAAGTGTCATGTATTCCTCGTCTACACTTCAAATGAATGTAAATGAGACACTTCCTTGCAAGGAAATAGCGTTTGCAGATGTCTACGTATCGAAGCAATAGAGTTCAAATGCTCCTTAAAACGCGATATCGCATCTCATTTCTATGATTCATGGTAAGATATAATATGATTTGCGAAGTGTTATGTATTCCTCGCCTACACTTCAAATGAATGTAAATGCGACACTTCTTTGCTAGGAAATAGCGTTTGCAAATGTCTACGTATCGTAGCAATAGAGTTCATATGATTCTTAAAACGCGATACCGCATCTCATTTCTATGTTTCATGGGAAGATATAACATGATTTGCGAAGTGTTTTGTATTCCTCGTCTACACTTCAAATGAATGTAAATGCGACACTTCCTTGCTAGGAAATAGCGTCTGCAGATGTCTAGGTATCGTAGCAATAGAGTTCTAATGCTTCTTAAAACGCGATATCGCATCTCATTTCTATGTTTCATGGTAAGATGCAATATGATTTGCGAAGTGTTATGTATTCCTCGTCTACACTTCAAATGAATGTAAATGCGCCACTTCCTTGCTAGGAAATAGCGTCTGCAGATGTCTAGGTATCGTAGCAATAGAGTTCTAATGCTTCTTAAAACTCGATATCGCATCTCATTTCTATGTTTCATGGTAAGATGTAATATGATTTGCGAAGTGTTATACATTCCTCGTCTACGATTCAAATGAATGTAAATGCGACACTTCCTTGCAAGGAAATAGCGTTTGCAGATGTCTACGTATCGTAGCAATAGAGTTCATATGATTCTTAAAACGCGATATCGCATCTCGTTTCTATGTTTCATGGTAAGATATAACATGATTTGCGAAGTGTTATGTATTCCTCGTCTACACTTCAAATGAATGTGAATGCGACACTTCCTCGCTTGGAAATAGCGATTGCAGATGCCTACGTATCGTTAGCAATAGCTTTCTAATGATTCTTAAAACGCGATATCGCATCTCATTTCTATGTTTCATGGTAAGATATAATATGATTTGCGGAGTGTCATGTATTCCTCGTCTACACTTCAAATGAATGTAAATGCGACACTTCCTTGCTAGGAAATAACAATTGCAGATGTCTACGTATCGTAGCAACAGTTTTTTAATGCTTCTTAAAACGCGATATCGAATCTCATTTCTATGTTTCATGGTAAGATATAATACGATTTGCGAAGTGTCATGTATTCCTCGTCTACACTTCAAATGAATGTAAATGCGACACTTCCTTGCAAGGAAATAGCGTTTGCAAATGTCTACCTATCGTAGCAATAGTATTCTAATGCTTCTTAAAACGCGACATCGCATCTCATTTCTATGTTTCATGGTAAGATATAATATGATTTGCGAAGTGTTATGTATTCCTCGCCTACACTCCAAATGAATGTAAATGCGACACTTCTTTGCTAGGAAATAGCGTTTGCAAATGTCTATCTTTCGTAGCAATAGTGTTCTAATGCTTCTTAAAACGCGATATCGCATCTCATTTCTATGTTTCATGGTAAGATATAATATGATTTGCGAAGTATCATGTATTCCTCGTCTACACTTCAAATGAATGTAAATGCGACACTTCCTTGCTAGGAAATAGCGTCTGCAGATGTCTAGGTATCGTAGCAATAGAGTTCTAATGCTTCTTAAAACGCGATATCGCAACTCATTTCTATGTTTCATGGTAAGATACAATATGATTTGCGAAGTGTTATGTATTCCTCGTCTACACTTCAAATGAATGTAAATGCGACACTTCCTTGCTAGGAAATAGCGATTGCAGATGTCTACGTATCGTAGCAATAGAGTTCATATGATTCTTAAAACGCGATAATGCATCTCGTTTCTATGTTTCATGGTAAGATATAATATGATTTGCGAAGTGTCATGTATTCCTCGTCTACACTTCAAATGAATGTAAATGCGACACTTCTTTGCTAGGAAATAGCGTTTGCAAATGTCTATCTTTCGTAGCAATAGTGTTCTAATGCTTCTTAAAACGCGATATCGCATCTCATTTCTATGTTTCATGGTAAGATATAATATGATTCGCGAAGTATCATGTATTCCTCGTCTACACTTCAAATGAATGTAAATGCGACACTTCCTTGCTAGGAAATAGCGATTGCAGATGTCTACGTATCGTAGCAATAGAGTTCGAATGCTTCTTAAAACGAGATATTGCATCTCATATCTATGTTTCATGATAAGATATAATATTCATTGCGAAGTGTTACGCATTCCTCGTCTACACTTCAAATCAATGTAAATGAGACACTTCCTTGCAAGGAAATAGCGTTTGCAGATGTCTACGTATCGAAGCAATAGAGTTCAAATGCTCCTTAAAACGCGATATCGCATCTCATTTCTATGTTTCATGGTAAGATATAATATGATTTGCGAAGTGTTATGTATTCCTCGCCTACACTTCAAATGAATGTAAATGCGACACTTCTTTGCTAGGAAATAGCGTTTGCAAATGTCTACGTATCGTAGCAATAGAGTTCATATGATTCTTAAAACGCGATACCGAATCTCATTTCTATGTTTCATGGTAAGATATAACATGATTTGCGAAGTGTTTTGTATTCCTCGTCTACACTTCAAATGAATGTGAATGCGACACTTCCTTGCTAGGAAATAGCGATTGCAGATGTCTACGTATCGTAGCAATAGAGTTCATATGATTCTTAAAACGCGATATCGCATCTCATTCCTATGTTTCATGGTAAGATATAATATGATTTGCGAAGTACCATGTATTCCTCGTCTACACTTCAAATGAATGTAAATGCGACACTTCCTTGCTAGGAAATAGCGTCTGCAGATGTCTAGGTATCGTAGCAACAGAGTTCTAATGCTTCGTAAAACTCGATATCGCATCTCATTTCTATGTTTCATGGTAAGATGTAATATGATTTGCGAAGTGTAATGCATTCCTCGTCTACACTTCAAATGAATGTAAATGCGACACTTCCTTGCTAGGAAATAGCGTTTGCAGATGTCTACGTATCGTAGCAATAGTGTTCTAAAGTTTCTTAAAACGCGATATCGCATCTCATTTCTATGTTTCATGGTAAGATATAATATGATTTGCGAAGTGTCACGTATTCCTCGTCTACACTTCAAATGAATGTAAATGCGACATTTCCTTGCAAGGAAATAGTGTTAGCAGATGTCTACGTATCGTAGCAATAGCTTTCTAATGCTTCTTAAAACGCGATATCGCATCTCATTTCTATGTTTCAAGGTAAGATATAATATGATTTGCGAAGTGTCATGTATTCCTCGTCTACACTTCAAATGAATGTAAATGAGACACTTCCTTGCAAGGAAATAGCGTTTGCAGATGTCTACGTATCGAAGCAATAGAGTTCAAATGCTCCTTAAAACGCGATATCGCATCTCATTTCTATGATTCATGGTAAGATATAATATGATTTGCGAAGTGTTATGTATTCCTCGCCTACACTTCAAATGAATGTAAATGCGACACTTCTTTGCTAGGAAATAGCGTTTGCAAATGTCTACGTATCGTAGCAATAGAGTTCATATGATTCTTAAAACGCGATACCGCATCTCATTTCTATGTTTCATGGGAAGATATAACATGATTTGCGAAGTGTTTTGTATTCCTCGTCTACACTTCAAATGAATGTAAATGCGACACTTCCTTGCTAGGAAATAGCGTCTGCAGATGTCTAGGTATCGTAGCAATAGAGTTCTAATGCTTCTTAAAACGCGATATCGCATCTCATTTCTATGTTTCATGGTAAGATGCAATATGATTTGCGAAGTGTTATGTATTCCTCGTCTACACTTCAAATGAATGTAAATGCGCCACTTCCTTGCTAGGAAATAGCGTCTGCAGATGTCTAGGTATCGTAGCAATAGAGTTCTAATGCTTCTTAAAACTCGATATCGCATCTCATTTCTATGTTTCATGGTAAGATGTAATATGATTTGCGAAGTGTTATACATTCCTCGTCTACGATTCAAATGAATGTAAATGCGACACTTCCTTGCAAGGAAATAGCGTTTGCAGATGTCTACGTATCGTAGCAATAGAGTTCATATGATTCTTAAAACGCGATATCGCATCTCGTTTCTATGTTTCATGGTAAGATATAACATGATTTGCGAAGTGTTATGTATTCCTCGTCTACACTTCAAATGAATGTGAATGCGACACTTCCTCGCTTGGAAATAGCGATTGCAGATGCCTACGTATCGTTAGCAATAGCTTTCTAATGATTCTTAAAACGCGATATCGCATCTCATTTCTATGTTTCATGGTAAGATATAATATGATTTGCGGAGTGTCATGTATTCCTCGTCTACACTTCAAATGAATGTAAATGCGACACTTCCTTGCTAGGAAATAACAATTGCAGATGTCTACGTATCGTAGCAACAGTTTTTTAATGCTTCTTAAAACGCGATATCGAATCTCATTTCTATGTTTCATGGTAAGATATAATACGATTTGCGAAGTGTCATGTATTCCTCGTCTACACTTCAAATGAATGTAAATGCGACACTTCCTTGCAAGGAAATAGCGTTTGCAAATGTCTACCTATCGTAGCAATAGTATTCTAATGCTTCTTAAAACGCGACATCGCATCTCATTTCTATGTTTCATGGTAAGATATAATATGATTTGCGAAGTGTTATGTATTCCTCGCCTACACTCCAAATGAATGTAAATGCGACACTTCTTTGCTAGGAAATAGCGTTTGCAAATGTCTATCTTTCGTAGCAATAGTGTTCTAATGCTTCTTAAAACGCGATATCGCATCTCATTTCTATGTTTCATGGTAAGATATAATATGATTTGCGAAGTATCATGTATTCCTCGTCTACACTTCAAATGAATGTAAATGCGACACTTCCTTGCTAGGAAATAGCGTCTGCAGATGTCTAGGTATCGTAGCAATAGAGTTCTAATGCTTCTTAAAACGCGATATCGCAACTCATTTCTATGTTTCATGGTAAGATACAATATGATTTGCGAAGTGTTATGTATTCCTCGTCTACACTTCAAATGAATGTAAATGCGACACTTCCTTGCTAGGAAATAGCGATTGCAGATGTCTACGTATCGTAGCAATAGAGTTCATATGATTCTTAAAACGCGATAATGCATCTCGTTTCTATGTTTCATGGTAAGATATAATATGATTTGCGAAGTGTCATGTATTCCTCGTCTACACTTCAAATGAATGTAAATGCGACACTTCCTTGCAAGGAAATAGCGTTTGCAGATGTCTACGTATCGAAGCAATAGAGTTCAAATGCTTCTTAAAACGCGATATCGCATCTCATTTCTAAGTTTCATGGTAAAATATAATATGATTTGTGAAGTATCATGTATTCCTCGTCTACACATCAAATGAATGTAAATGCGACACTTCCTTGCAAGGAATTAGCGTTTGCAGATGTCTACTTATCGAAGCAATAGAGTTCGAATGCTTCTTAAAACGAGATATTGCATCTCATATCTATGTTTCATGATAAGATATAATATTCATTGCGAAGTGTTACGCATTCCTCGTCTACACTTCAAATCAATGTAAATGAGACACTTCCTTGCAAGGAAATAGCGTTTGCAGATGTCTACGTATCGAAGCAATAGAGTTCAAATGCTCCTTAAAACGCGATATCGCATCTCATTTCTATGTTTCATGGTAAGATATAATATGATTTGCGAAGTGTTATGTATTCCTCGCCTACACTTCAAATGAATGTAAATGCGACACTTCTTTGCTAGGAAATAGCGTTTGCAAATGTCTACGTATCGTAGCAATAGAGTTCATATGATTCTTAAAACGCGATACCGCATCTCATTTCTATGTTTCATGGTAAGATATAACATGATTTGCGAAGTGTTTTGTATTCTTCGTCTACACTTCAAATGAATGTGAATGCGACACTTCCTTGCTAGGAAATAGCGATTTCAGATGTCTACGTATCGTAGCAATAGAGTTCATATGATTCTTAAAACGCGATATCGCATCTCATTTCTATGTTTCATGGTAAGATATAATATGATTTGCGAAGTGTCATGTATTCCTCGTCTACACTTCAAATGAATGTAAATGCGACACTTCCTTGCTAGGAAATAGCGTCTGCAGATGTCTAGGTATCGTAGCAATAGAGTTCTAATGCTTCTTAAAACGCGATATCGCATCTCATTTCTATGATTCATGGTAAGATGCAATATGATTTGCGAAGTGTTATGTATTCCTCGTCTACACTTCAAATGAATGTAAATGCGCCACTTCCTTGCTAGGAAATAGCGTCTGCAGATGTCTAGGTATCGTAGCAATAGAGTTCTAATGCTTCTTAAAACTCGATATCGCATCTCATTTCTATGTTTCATGGTAAGATGTAATATGATTTGCGAAGTGTTATACATTCCTCGTCTACGATTCAAATGAATGTAAATGCGACACTTCCTTGCAAGGAAATAGCGTTTGCAGATGTCTACGTATCGTAGCAATAGAGTTCATATGATTCTTGAAACGCGATATCGCATATCGTTTCTATGTTTCATGGTAAGATATAACATGATTTGCGAAGTGTTATGTATTCCTCGTCTACACTTCAAATGAATGTGAATGCGACACTTCCTCGCTTGGAAATAGCGATTGCAGATGCCTACGTATCGTTAGCAATAGCTTTCTAATGATTCTTAAAACGCGATATCGCATCTCATTTGTATGTTTCATGGTAAGATATAATATGATTTGCGAAGTGTCATGTATTCCTCGTCTACACTTCAAATGAATGTAAATGCGACACTTCCTTGCTAGGAAATAGCAATTGCAGATGTCTACGTATCGTAGCAACAGCTTTCTAATGCTTCTTAAAACGCGATATCGAATCTCATTTCTATGTTTCATGGTAAGATGTAATATGATTTGCGAAGTGTTATGCATTCCTCGTCTACACTTCAAATGAATGTAAATGCGACACTTCCTTGCTAGGAAATAGCGTTTGCAAATGTTTACGTCTCGTAGCAATAGAGTTCTAATGCTTCTTAATACGCGATATCGCATCTCATTTCTATGTTTCATGGTAAGATATAATATGATTTGCGAAGTGTTATGTATTCCTCGCCTACACTTCACATGAATGTAAGTGCGACACTTCTTTGCTAGGAAATAGCGTTTGCAAATGTCTACGTATCGTAGCAATAGAGTTCATATGATTCTTAAAACGCGATATCGCATCTCATTTCTATGTTTCATGGTAAGATATAACATGATTTGCGAAGTGTTTTGTATTCCTCGTCTACACTTCAAATGAATGTGAATGCGACACTTCCTTGCTAGGAAATAGCGATTGCAGATGTCTACGTATCGTAGCAATAGAGTTCATATGATTCTTAAAACGCGATATCGCATCTCATTCCTATGTTTCATGGTAAGATATAATATGATTTGCGAAGTACCATGTATTCCTCGTCTACACTTCAAATGAATGTAAATGCGACACTTCCTTGCTAGGAAATAGCGTCTGCAGATGTTTAGGTATCGTAGCAACAGAGTTCTAATGCTTCGTAAAACTCGATATCGCATCTCATTTCTATGTTTCATGGTAAGATGTAATATGATTTGCGAAGTGTAATGCATTCCTCGTCTACACTTCAAATGAATGTAAATGCGACACTTCCTTGCTAGGAAATAGCGTTTGCAGATGTCTACGTATCGTAGCAATAGTGTTCTAAAGTTTCTTAAAACGCGATATCGCATCTCATTTCTATGTTTCATGGTAAGATATGATATGATTTGCGAAGTATCATGTATTCCTCGTCTACACTTCAAATGTATGTAAATGCGACACTTCCTTGCAAGGAAATAGCGTTTGCAGATGTCTACGTATCGAAGCAATAGAGTTCAAATGCTTCTTAAAACGAGATATTGCATCTCATTTCTATGTTTCATGGTAAGATGTAATATGATTTGCGAAGTGTAATGCACTCCTCGTCTACGATTCAAATGAATGTAAATGCGACACTTCCTTGCAAGGAAATAGCGTTTGCAGATGTCTACGTATCGTAGCAATAGAGTTCTTATGATTCTTAAAACGCGATATCGCATCTCATTTCTATGTTTCATGGTAAGATATAACATGATTTGCGAAGTGTTATGTATTCCTCGTCTACACTTCAAATGAATGTGAACGCGATACTTCCTCGCTGGGAAATAGCGTTTGCAGAAATCTACGTATCGTAGCAATAGCTTTCTAATGCTTCTTAAAACGCGATATCGCATCTCATTTCTATGTTTCATGGTAAGATATAATATGATTTGCGAAGTGTCACGTATTCCTCGTCTACACTTCAAATGAATGTAAATGCGACACTTCCTTGCAAGGAAATAGTGTTAGCAGATGTCTACGTATCGTAGCAATAGCTTTCTAATGCTTCTTAAAACGCGATATCGCATCTCATTTCTATGTTTCAAGGTAAGATATAATATGATTTGCGAAGTGTCATATATTCCTCGTCTACACTTCAAATGAATGTAAATGAGACACTTCCTTGCAAGGAAATAGCGTTTGCAGATGTCTACGTATCGAAGCAATAGAGTTCAAATGCTCCTTAAAACGCGATATCGCATCTCATTTCTATGATTCATGGTAAGATATAATATGATTTGCGAAGTGTTATGTATTCCTCTCCTACACTTCAAATGAATGTAAATGCGACACTTCTTTGCTAGGAAATAGCGTTTGCAAATGTCTACGTATCGTAGCAATAGAGTTCATATGATTCTTAAAACGCGATACCGCATCTCATTTCTATGTTTCATGGGAAGATATAACATGATTTGCGAAGTGTTTTGTATTCCTCGTCTACACTTCAAATGAATGTAAATGCGACACTTCCTTGCTAGGAAATAGCGTCTGCAGATATCTAGGTATCGTAGCAATAGAGTTCTAATGCTTCTTAAAACGCGATATCGCATCTCATTTCTATGTTTCATGGTAAGATGCAATATGATTTGCGAAGTGTTATGTATTCCTCTTCTACACTTCAAATGAATGTAAATGCGACACTTCCTTGCAAGGAAATAGCGTTTGCAGATGTCTACGTATCGTAGCAATAGAGTTCTTATGATTCTTAAAACGCGATATTGCATCTCATTTCTATGCTTCATGGTAAGATATAACATGATTTGCGAAGTGCTATGTATTCATCGCCTACACTTCAAATGAATGTGAATGCGACACTTCCTCGCTAGGAAATAGCGTTTGCAGATGTCTACGTATCGTAGCAATAGAGTTCTAATGCTTCGTAAAACTCGATATCGCATCTCATTTCTATGTTTCATGGTAAGATGTAATATGATTTGCGAAGTGTAATGCATTCCTCGTCTACACTTCAAATGAATGTAAATGCGACACTTCCTTGCTAGGAAATAGCGTTTGCAGATGTCTACGTATCGTAGCAATAGTGTTCTAAAGTTTCTTAAAACGCGATATCGCATCTCATTTCTATGTTTCATGGTAAGATATGATATGATTTGCGAAGTATCATGTATTCCTCGTCTACACTTCAAATGTATGTAAATGCGACACTTCCTTGCAAGGAAATAGCGTTTGCAGATGTCTACGTATCGAAGCAATAGAGTTCAAATGCTTCTTAAAACGAGATATTGCATCTCATTTCTATGTTTCATGGTAAGATGTAATATGATTTGCGAAGTGTAATGCACTCCTCGTCTACGATTCAAATGAATGTAAATGCGACACTTCCTTGCAAGGAAATAGCGTTTGCAGATGTCTACGTATCGTAGCAATAGAGTTCTTATGATTCTTAAAACGCGATATCGCATCTCATTTCTATGTTTCATGGTAAGATATAACATGATTTGCGAAGTGTTATGTATTCCTCGTCTACACTTCAAATGAATGTGAACGCGATACTTCCTCGCTGGGAAATAGCGTTTGCAGAAATCTACGTATCGTAGCAATAGCTTTCTAATGCTTCTTAAAACGCGATATCGCATCTCATTTCTATGTTTCATGGTAAGATATAATATGATTTGCGAAGTGTCACGTATTCCTCGTCTACACTTCAAATGAATGTAAATGCGACACTTCCTTGCAAGGAAATAGTGTTAGCAGATGTCTACGTATCGTAGCAATAGCTTTCTAATGCTTCTTAAAACGCGATATCGCATCTCATTTCTATGTTTCAAGGTAAGATATAATATGATTTGCGAAGTGTCATATATTCCTCGTCTACACTTCAAATGAATGTAAATGAGACACTTCCTTGCAAGGAAATAGCGTTTGCAGATGTCTACGTATCGAAGCAATAGAGTTCAAATGCTCCTTAAAACGCGATATCGCATCTCATTTCTATGATTCATGGTAAGATATAATATGATTTGCGAAGTGTTATGTATTCCTCTCCTACACTTCAAATGAATGTAAATGCGACACTTCTTTGCTAGGAAATAGCGTTTGCAAATGTCTACGTATCGTAGCAATAGAGTTCATATGATTCTTAAAACGCGATACCGCATCTCATTTCTATGTTTCATGGGAAGATATAACATGATTTGCGAAGTGTTTTGTATTCCTCGTCTACACTTCAAATGAATGTAAATGCGACACTTCCTTGCTAGGAAATAGCGTCTGCAGATATCTAGGTATCGTAGCAATAGAGTTCTAATGCTTCTTAAAACGCGATATCGCATCTCATTTCTATGTTTCATGGTAAGATGCAATATGATTTGCGAAGTGTTATGTATTCCTCTTCTACACTTCAAATGAATGTAAATGCCCCACTTCCTTGCTAGGAAATAGCGTCTGCAGATGTCTAGGTATCGTAGCAATAGAGTTCTAATGCTTCTTAAAACACGATATCGCATCTCATTTCTATGTTTCATGGTAAGATGTAATATGATTTGCGAAGTGTTATACATTCCTCGTCTACGATTCAAATGAATGTAAATGCGACACTTCCTTGCAAGGAAATAGCGTTTGCAGATGTCTACGTATCGTAGCAATAGAGTTCATATGATTCTTAAAACGCGATATCGCATCTCGTTTCTATGTTTCATGGTAAGATATAACATGATTTGCGAAGTGTTATGTATTCCTCGTCTACACTTTAAATGAATGTGAATGCGACACTTCCTCGCTTGGAAATAGCGATTGCAGATGCCTACGGATCGTTAGCAATAGCTTTCTAATGATTCTTAAAACGCGATATCGCATCTCATTTCTATGTTTCATGGTAAGATATAATATGATTTGCGGAGTGTCATGTATTCCTCGTCTACACTTCAAATGAATGTAAATGCGACACTTCCTTGCTAGGAAATAGCAATTGCAGATGTCTACGTATCGAAGCAATAGAGTACAAATGCTTCTTAAAACGCGATATCGCATCTCATTTCTATATTTCATGGTAAGATATAATATGATTTGCGAAGTATCATGTATTCCTCGCCTACACTTCAAATGAATGTAAATGCGACACTTCCTTGCAAGGAAATAGCGTTTGCAGATGTCTACGTATCGAAGCAATAGAGTTCAAATGCATCCTAAAACGAGATATTGCATCTCATATCAAGTTTCATGATAAGATATAATATTCATTGCGAAGTGTTATGCATTCCTCGTCTACGATTCAAATGGATGTAAATGCGACACTTCCTTGCTAGGAAATAGCGTTTGCAGATGTCTACGTATCGAAGTAATAGAGTTCAAATGCTTCTAAAAACAAGATATCGCATCTCAATTCTATGTTTCATGATAAGATGTAATATTCATTGCGAAGTGTTATGTATTCCTCGCCTACACTTCAAATGAATGTAAATGCGACACTTCCTTGCAAGGAAATAGCGTTTGCAGATGTCTACGTATCGAAGCAACAGTGTTCTAATGCTTCATAAAACGCGATATCGCATCTCATTTCTATGTTTCATGGTAAGATGTAATATGATTTGCGAAGTGTTATGCATTCCTCGTCTACACTTCAAATGAATGTAAATGCGACACTTCCTTGCTAGGAAATAGCGTTTGCAGATGTCTACGTATCGAAGCAATAGAGTTCAAATGCTTCTAAAAACAAGATATCGCATCTCAATCCTATGTTTCATGATAAGATATAATATTCATTGCGAAGTGTTATGTATTCCCCGCCTACACTTCAAATGAATGTAAATGCGACACTTCCTTGCATGGAAATAGCGTTTGCAGATGTCTACGTATCGAAGCAATAGAGTTCAAATGCTTCCTAAAACGAGATATTGCATCTCATATCTATGTTTCATGATAAAATAAAATATTCATTGCGAAGTGTTATGCATTCCTCGTCTACGATTCAAATGAATGTAAATGCGACACTTCTTTGCAAGAAAATAGCGTTTGCAGAAGTCTACGTATCGTAGCAATAGAGTTCTTATGATTCTTAAAACGCGATATTGCATCTCATTTCTATGTTTCATGGTAAGATATAATATGATTTGCGAAGTGCCATGTATTCCTCGTCTACATTTCAAATGAATGTAAATGCGACACATCCTTGCTAGGAGATAGCGTTTGCAGATGTCTACGTATCGAAGCAATAGAGTTCAAATGCTTCTTAAAACGCGATATCGCATCTCATTTCTAAATTTCATGGTAAGATATAATATGATTTGCGAAGTATCATGTATTCCTCGCCTACACTTCAAATGAACGTAAATGCGACACTTCCTTGCAAGGAAATAGCGTTTGCAGATGTCTACGTATCGAAGCAATAGTGTTCAAATGCTTCCTAAAACGAGATATTGCATCTCATATCAAGTTTCATGATAAGATATAATATTCATTGCGAAGTGTTATGCATTCCTCGTCTACGATTCAAATGGATGTAAATGCGACACTTCCTTGCTAGGAAATAGCGTTTGCAGATGTCTGCGTATCGAAGCAATAGAGTTCAAATGCTTCTAAAAACAAGATATCGCATCTCAATTCTATGTTTCATGATAAGATGTAATATTCATTGCGAAGTGTTATGTATTCCCCGCCTACACTTCAAATGAATGTAAATGCGACACTTCCTTGCATGGAAATAGCGTTTGCAGATGTCTACGTATCGAAGCAATAGAGTTCAAATGCTTCCTAAAACGAGATATTGCATCTCATATCTATGTTTCATGATAAGATAAAATATTCATTGCGAAGTGTTATGCATTCCTCGTCTACGATTCAAATGAATGTAAATGCGACACTTCTTTGCAAGGAAATAGCGTTTGCAGAAGTATACGTATCGTAGCAATAGAGTTCTTATGATTCTTAAAACGCGATATTGCATCTCATTTCTATGCTTCATGGTAAGATATAACATGATTTGCGAAGTGCTATGTATTCATCGCCTACACTTCAAATGAATGTGAATGCGACACTTCCTCGCTAGGAAATAGCGTTTGCAGATGTCTACGTATCGTAGCAATAGAGTTCTAATGCTTCATAAAACGCGATATCGCATCTCATTTCTATGTTTCATGGTAAGATATAATATGATATGCGAAGTGTTATGTATTCCTCGTCTACACTTCAAATGAATGTAAATGCGACACTTCTTTGCTAGGAAATAGCGTTTGCAAATGTCTACCTATCGTAGCAATAGTGTTCTAATGCTTCTTATAACGCGATATCGCATCTCATTTCTATGTTTCATGGTAAGATATAATATGATTTGCGAAGTGCCATGTATTCCTCGTCTACATTTCAAATGAGTGTAAATGCGACACATCCTTGCTAGGAAATAGCGTTTGCAGATGTCTACGTATCGAAGCAATAGAGTTCAAATGCTTCTTAAAACGCGATATCGCAGCTCATTTCTAAATTTCATGGTAAGATATAATACGATTTGCGAAGTATCATGTATTCCTCGCCTACACTTCAAATGAACGTAAATGCGACACTTGCTTGCAAGGAAATAGCGTTTGCAGATGTCTACGTATCCAAGCAATAGAGTTCAAATGCTTCCTAAAACGAGATATTGCATCTCATATCAAGTTTCATGATAAGATATAATATTCATTGCGAAGTGTTATGCATTCCTCGTCTACGATTCAAATGGATGTAAATGCGACACTTCCTTGCTAGGAAATAGCGTTTGCAGATGTCTACGTATCGAAGCAATAGAGTTCAAATGCTTCTAAAAACAAGATATCGCATCTCAATTCTATGTTTCATGATAAGATGTAATATTCATTGCGAAGTGTTATGCATTCCTCGTCTACGATTCAAATGAATGTAAATGCGACACTTCTTTGCAAGGAAATAGCGTTTGCAGAAGTCTACGTATCGAAGCAATAGAGTTCAAATGCTTCCTAAAACGAGATATTGCATCTCATATCTATGTTTCATGATAAGATAAAATATTCATTGCGAAGTGTTATGCATTCCTCGTCTACGATTCAAATGAATGTAAATGCGACACTTCTTTGCAAGGAAATAGCGTTTGCAGAAGTCTACGTATCGTAGCAATAGAGTTCTTATGATACTTAAAACGCGATATTGCATCTCATTTCTATGCTTCATGGTAAAATATAACATGATTTGCGAAGTGCTATGTATTCATCGCCTACACTTCAAATGAATGTGAATGCGACACTTCCTCGCTAGGAAATAGCGTTTGCAGATGTCTACGTATCGTAGCAATAGAGTTCTAATGCTTCTTAAAACGCGATATCGCATCTCATTTCTATGTTTCATGGTAAGATATAATATGATTTGCGAAGTGTTATGTATTCCTCGTCTACACTTCAAATGAATGTAAATGCGACACTTCTTTGCTAGGAAATAGCGTTTGCAAATGTCTTCATATCGTAGCAACAGTGTTCTAATGCTTCATAAAACGCGATATCGCATCTCATTTCTATGTTTCATGATAAGATATAATATTCATTGCGAAGTGTTATGCATTCCTCGTCTACACTTCAAATGAATGTAAATGTGACATTTCCTTGCAACGAAATAGCGTTTGCAGATGTCTACGTATCGAAGCAATAGTGTTCAAATGCTTCTTAAAACGAGATATTGCATCTCATATCTATGTTTCATGATAAGATATAATATTCATTGCGAAGTGTTATGCATTCCTCGTCTACGATTCAAATGAATGTAAATGCGACACTTCCTTGCAAGGAAATAGCGTTTGCAGCTGTCTACGTATCGTAGCAATAGAGTTCTAATGCTTCTTAAAGCGCGATATCGCATCTCATTTCTATGTTTCATGGTAAGATATAATATGATTTGCGAAGTGTTATGTATTCCTCGCCTACACTTCAAATGAATGTAAATGCGACACTTATTTGCTAGGAAATAGCGTTTGCAAATGTCTACCTATCGTAGCAATAGTGTTCTAATGCTTCTTAAAACGCGATATCGCATCTCATTTCTATGTTTCATGGTAAGATATAACATGATTTGCGAAGTGTTATGTATTCCTCGTCTGCACTTCAAATGAATGTGAATGCGATACATCCTCGCTAGGAAATAGCGCTTGCAGATGTCTACGTATCGTAGCAATAGCTTTCTAATGCTTCTTAAAACGCGATATCGCATCTCATTTCTATGTTTCATGGTATGTTGTAATATGATTTGCGAAGTGTAATGCATTCCTCGTCTACGATTCAAATGAATGTAAATGCGACACTTCCTTGCAAGGAAATAGCGTTTGCAGATGTCTACGTATCGTAGCAATAGAGTTCTTATGATTCTTAAAACGCGATATCGCATCTCATTTCTATGTTTCATGGTAAGATATAACACGATTTGCGAAGTGTTATGTATTCCTCGTCTACACTTCAAATGAATGTGAATGCGATACTTCCTCGCTAGGAAATAGCGTTTGCAGATGTCTACGTATCGTTAGCAATAGCTTTCTAATGCTTCTTAAAACGCGATATCGCATCTCATTTCTATGTTTCATGGTAAGATATAATATGATTTGCGAAGTGTCATGTATTCCTCGTCTACACCTCAAATGAATGTAAATGCGACACTTCCTTGCAAGGAAATAGCGTTTGCAGATGTCCACCTATCGTAGCAATAGAGTTCTTATGATTCTTAAACCGCGATATTGCATCTCATTTCTATGTTTCATGGTAAGATATAACATGATTTGCGAATTGTTATGTATTCCTCGTCTACACTTCAAATGAATGTGAATGCGACACTTCCTCGCTAGGAAATTGCGTTTGCAAATGTCTACCTATCGTATCAATAGTGTTCTAATGCTTCTTAAAACGCGATATCGCATCTCATTTCTATGTTTCATGGTAAGATATAATATGATTTGCGAAGTATCATGTATTCCTCGTCTACACTTCAAATGAATGTAAATGCAACACTTCCTTGCTAGGAAATAGCGTCTGCAGATGTCTAGGTATCGTAGCAATAGAGTTCTAATGCATCTTAAAACGTGATATCGCATCTCATTTCTATGTTTCATGGTAAGATATAATATGATTTGCGAAGTGTTATGTATTCCTCGTCTACACTTCAAATGAATGTAAATGCGACACTTCTTTGCTAGGAAATAGCGTTTGCAAATGTCTACCTATCGTAGCAATAGCTTTCTAATGCTTCTTAAAACGCGATATCGCATCTCATTTCTATGTTTCATGGTAAGATATAATATGATTTTCGAAGTGTCCTGTATTCCTCGTCTACACTTCAAATGAATGTAAATGCGACTCTTCCTTGCAAGGAAATAGCGTTTGCAGATGTCTACGTATCGAAGCAATAGAGTTCAAATGCTTCTTAGTACGCGATATCGCATCTCATATCAAGTTTCATGATAAGATATAATATTCATTGCGAAGTGTTATGCATTCCTCGTCTACGATTCAAATGGATGTAAATGCGACACTTCCTTGCTAGGAAATAGCGTTTGCAGATGTCTGCGTATCGAAGCAATAGAGTTCAAATGCTTCTAAAAACAAGATATCGCATCTCAATTCTATGTTTCATGATAAGATGTAATATTCATTGCGAAGTGTTATGTATTCCCCGCCTACACTTCAAATGAATGTAAATGCGACACTTCCTTGCATGGAAATAGCGTTTGCAGATGTCTACGTATCGAAGCAATAGAGTTCAAATGCTTCATAAAACGAGATATTGCATCTCATATCTATGTTTCATGATAAGATAAAATATTCATTGCGAAGTGTTATGCATTCCTCGTCTACGATTCAAATGAATGTAAATGCGACACTTCTTTGCAAGGAAATAGCGTTTGCAGAAGTCTACGTATCGTAGCAATAGAGTTCTTATGATACTTAAAACGCGATATTGCATCTCATTTCTATGCTTCATGGTAAAATATAACATGATTTGCGAAGTGCTATGTATTCATCGCCTACACTTCAAATGAATGTGAATGCGACACTTCCTCGCTAGGAAATAGCGTTGCAGATGTCTACGTATCGTAGCAATAGAGTTCTAATGCTTCTTAAAACGCGATATCGCATCTCATTTCTATGTTTCATGGTAAGATATAATATGATTTTGCGAAGTGTTATGTATTCCTCGTCTACACTTCAAATGAATGTAAATGCGACACTTCTTTGCTAGGAAATAGCGTTTGCAAATGTCTTCATATCGTAGCAACAGTGTTCTAATGCTTCATAAAACGCGATATCGCATCTCATTTCTATGTTTCATGATAAGATATAATATTCATTGCGAAGTGTTATGCATTCCTCGTCTACACTTCAAATGAATGTAAATGTGACATTTCCTTGCAACGAAATAGCGTTTGCAGATGTCTACGTATCGAAGCAATAGTGTTCAAATGCTTCTTAAAACGAGATATTGCATCTCATATCTATGTTTCATGATAAGATATAATATTCATTGCGAAGTGTTATGCATTCCTCGTCTACGATTCAAATGAATGTAAATGCGACACTTCCTTGCAAGGAAATAGCGTTTGCAGCTGTCTACGTATCGTAGCAATAGAGTTCTAATGCTTCTTAAAGCGCGATATCGCATCTCATTTCTATGTTTCATGGTAAGATATAATATGATTTGCGAAGTGTTATGTATTCCTCGCCTACACTTCAAATGAATGTAAATGCGACACTGATTTGCTAGGAAATAGCGTTTGCAAATGTCTACCTATCGTAGCAATAGTGTTCTAATGCTTCTTAAAACGCGATATCGCATCTCATTTCTATGTTTCATGGTAAGATATAACATGATTTGCGAAGTGTTATGTATTCCTCGTCTGCACTTCAAATGAATGTGAATGCGATACATCCTCGCTAGGAAATAGCGCTTGCAGATGTCTACGTATCGTAGCAATAGAGTTCTAATGCTTCTTAAAACGCGATATCGCATCTCATTTCTATGTTTCATGGTAAGATATAATATGATTTGCGAAGTGTTATGTATTCCTCGTCTACACTTCAAATGAATGTAAATGCGACACTTCTTTGCTAGGAAATAGCGTTTGCAAATGTCTTCATATCGTAGCAACAGTGTTCTAATGCTTCATAAAACGCGATATCGCATCTCATTTCTATGTTTCATGATAAGATATAATATTCATTGCGAAGTGTTATGCATTCCTCGTCTACACTTCAAATGAATGTAAATGTGACATTTCCTTGCAACGAAATAGCGTTTGCAGATGTCTACGTATCGAAGCAATAGAGTTCAAATGCTTCTTAAAACGAGATATTGCATCTCATATCTATGTTTCATGATAAGATATAATATTCATTGCGAAGTGTTATGCATTCCTCGTCTACGATTCAAATGAATGTAAATGCGACACTTCCTTGCAAGGAAATAGCGTTTGCAGCTGTCTACGTATCGTAGCAATAGAGTTCTAATGCTTCTTAAAGCGCGATATCGCATCTCATTTCCATGTTTCATGGTAAGATATAACATGATTTGCGAAGTGTCATGTATTCCTCGTCTACACCTCAAATGATGATGTAAATGCGACACTTCCTTGCAAGGAAATAGCGTTTGCAGATGTCTACCTATCGTAGCAATAGAGTTCTTATGATCTTAAACGCGATATTGCATCTCATTTCTATGTTTCATGGTAAGATATAACATGATTTGCGAATTGTTATGTATTCCTCGTCTACACTTCAAATGAGTGTGAATGCGACACTTCCTCGCTAGGAAATTGCGTTTGCAAATGTCTTACCTATCGTAGCAATAGTGTTCTAATGCTTCTTAAAACGCGATATCGCATCTCATTTCTATGTTTCATGGTAAGATATAATATGATTTGCGAAGTATCATGTATTCCTCGTCTACACTTCAAATGAATGTAAATGCAACACTTCCTTGCTAGGAAATAGCGTCTGCAGATGTCTAGGTATCGTAGCAATAGAGTTCTAATGCATCTTAAAACGCGATATCGCATCTCATTTCTATGTTTCATGGTAAGATATAATATGATTTGCGAAGTGTTATGTATTCCTCGTCTACACTTCAAATGAATGTAAATGCGACACTTCTTTGCTAGGAAATAGCGTTTGCAAATGTCTACCTATCGTAGCAATAGCTTTCTAATGCTTCGTAAAACGCGATATCGCATCTCATTTCTATGTTTCATGGTAAGATATAATATGATTTTCGAAGTGTCCTGTATTCCTCGTCTACACTTCAAATGAATGTAAATGCGACTCTTCCTTGCAAGGAAATAGCGTTTGCAGATGTCTACGTATCGAAGCAATAGAGTTCAAATGCTTCTTAAAACGAGATATTGCATCTCATATCTATGTTTCATGATAAGATATAATATTCATTGCGAAGTGTTATGCATTCCTCGTCTACGATTCAAATGAATGTAAATGCGACACTTCCTTGCAAGGAAATAGCGTTTGCAGATGTCTACGTATCGTAGCAATAGATTCTTATGATTCTTAAAACGCGATATTGCATCTCATTTCTATGTTTCATGGTAAGATATAATATGATTTGCGAAGTGTTATGTATTCCTCGACTACACTTCAAATGAATGTAAATGCGACACTTTTTTGCTAGGAAATAGCGTTTGCAAATGTCTACCTATCGTAGCAATAGAGTTCTAATGCTTCTTAGAGCGCGATATCGCATCTCATTTCTATGTTTCATGGTAAAATATAATATGATTTGCGAAGTGTTACGTATTCCTCGCCTACACTTCAAATGAATGTAAATGCGACACTTATTTGCTAGGAAATAGCGTTTGCAAATGTCTACCTATCGTAGCAATAGTGTTCTAATGCTTCTTAAAACGCGATATCGCATCTCATTTCTATGTTTCATGGTAAGATATAACATGATTTGCAAAATGTTATGTATTCCTCGTCTACACTTCAAGTGAATGTGAATGCGATACATCCTCGCTAGGAAATAGCGTTTGCAGATGTCTACGTATCGTAGCAATAGAGTTCTTATGATTCTTAAAACGCGATATGGCATCCCATTTCTATGTTTCATGGTAAGATATAATATGATTTGCGAAGTGTTATGTATTCCTCGTCTACACTTCAAATGAATGTAAATGCGACACATCCTTGCTAGGAAATAGCGTCTGCAGATGTCTAGGTATCGTAGCAATAGAGTTCTAATGCATCTTAAAACGCGATATCGCATCTCATTTCTATGTTTCATGGTAAGATATAATATGATTTGCGAAGTGTTATGTATTCCTCGTCTACACTTCAAATGAATGTAAATGCGACACTTCTTTGCTAGGAAAAAGCGTTTGCAAATGTCTACATATCGTAGCAATAGTGTTCTAATGCTTCTTAAAACGCGATATCGCATCTCATTTCTATGTTTCATGGTAAGATATAAAATGATTTGCGTAGTATCATGTATTCCTCGTCTACACTTCAAATGAATGTGAATGCGATACTTCCTCGCTAGGAAATAGCGTTTGCAGATGCCTACGTATCGTTAGCAATAGCTTTCTAACGCTTCTTAAAACGCGATATCGCATCTCATTTCTATGTTTCATGGTAAGATATAATATGATTTGCGAAGTGTCATGTATTCCTCGTCTACACCTCAAATGAATGTAAATGCGACACTTCCTTGCAAGGAAATAGCGTTTGCAGATGTCTACCTATCGTAGCAATAGAGTTCTTATGATTCTTAAAACGCGATATTGCATCTCATTTCTATGTTTCATGGTAAGATATAACATGATTTGCGAATTGTTATGTATTCCTCGTCTACACTTCAAATGAATGTGAATGCGACACTTCCTCGCTAGGAAATTGCGTTTGCAAATGTCTACCTATCGTAGCAATAGTGTTCTAATGCTTCTTAAAACGCGATATCGCATCTCATTTCTATGTTTCATGGTAAGATATAATATGATTTGCGAAGTATCACATATTCCTCGTCTACACTTCAAATGAATTTAAATGCGACACTTCCTTGCTAGGAAATAGCGTCTGCAGATGTCTAGGTATCGTAGCAATAGAGTTCTAATGCATCTTAAAACGCGATATCGCATCTCATTTCTATGTTTCATGGTAAGATATAATATGATTTGCGAAGTGTTATGTATTCCTCGTCTACACTTCAAATGAATGTAAATGCGACACTTCCTTGCTAGGAAATAGCGTTTGCAAATGTCTACCTATCGTAGCAATAGCTTTCTAATGCTTCTTAAAACGCGATATCGCATCTCATTTCTATGTTTCATGGTAAGATATAATATGATTTTCGAAGTGTCCTGTATTCCTCGTCTACACTTCAAATGAATGTAAATGCGACTCTTCCTTGCAAGGAAATAGCGTTTGCAGATGTCTACGTATCGAAGCAATAGAGTTCAAATGCTTCTTAATACGCGATATCGCATCTCGTTTCTATTTTTCATGGTAAGATATGATATGATTTGCGAAGTATCATGTATTCCTCGTCTACACTTCAAATGAATGTAAATGAGACACTTCCTTGCAAGGATATAGCGTTTGCAGATGTTTACGTATCGAAGCAATAGAGTTCAAATGCTTCTTAAAACGAGATATTGCATCTCATATCTATGTTTCATGATAAGATATAATATTCATTGCGAAGTGTTATGCATTCCTCGTCTACGATTCAAATGAATGTAAATGCGACACTTCCTTGCAAGGAAATAGCGTTTGCAGATGTCTACGTATCGTAGCAATAGATTCTTATGATTCTTAAAACGCGATATTGCATCTCATTTCTATGTTTCATGGTAAGATACAATATGATTTGCGAAGTGTTATGTATTCCTCGACTACACTTCAAATGAATGTAAATGCGACACTTTTTTGCTAGGAAATAGCGTTTGCAAATGTCTACCTATCGTAGCAATAGAGTTCTAATGCTTCTCAAAGCGCGATATCGCATCTCATTTCTATGTTTCATGGTAAGATATAATATGATTTGCGAAGTGTTATGTATTCCTCGCCTACACTTCAAATGAATGTAAATGCGACACTTATTTGCAAGGAAATAGCGTTTGCAGATTTCTACGTATCGTAGCAATAGAGTTCTTATGATTCTTAAAACGCAATATCGCATCTCATTTCTATGTTTCATGGTAAGATATAACATGATTTGCGAAGTGTTATGTATTCCTCGTCTACACTTCAAATGAATGTGAATGCGATACTTCCTCGCTAGGAAATTGCGTTTGCAGATGTCTACGTATCGTAGCAATAGCTTTCTGGTGCTTCTTAAAACGCGATATCGCATCTCGTTTCTATGTTTTATGGTAAGATATAACATGATTTGCGAAGTGTTATGTATTCCTCGTCTACACTTCAAATGAATGTGAATGCGACACTTCCTTGCAAGGAAGTAGCGTTTGCAGATGTCTACGTATCGTAGCAATAGAGTTCATATGAGTCTTAAAACGCGATATCGCATCTCGTTTCTATGTTTCATGGTAAGATATAACATGATTTGCGAAGTGTTATGTATTCCTCGTCTACGATTCAAATGAATGTAAATGCGACACTTCCTCTCTAGGAAATAGCGTTTGCAGATGTCTTCGTATCGTAGCAATAGAGTTCTAATGCTTCTTAAAACGCGATATCGCATCTCGTTTCTATGTTTCATGGTAAGATATAATATGATTTGCGAAGTGTTATGCATTCCTCGTCTACGATTCAAATGAATGTAAATGCGACACTTCCTTGCAAGGAAATAGCGTTTGCAGATGTCTACGTATCGTAGCGATAGAGTTCTTATGATTCTTAAATGGCGATATCGCATCTCATTTCTATGTTTCATGGTAAGGTATAATATGATATGCGAATTGTTATGTATTCCTCGTCTACACTTCAAATGAATGTAAATGTGACATTTCCTTGCAACGAAATAGCGTTTGCAGATGTCTACGTATCGTAGCAATAGATTTCTAATGCTTCTTAAAACGCGATATCGAATCTCATTTCTATGTTTCATGGTGAGATATAAAATGATTTGCGTAGTATCATGTATTCCTCGTCTACACTTCAAATGAATGTAAATGCGACACTTCCTTGCTAGGAAATAGCGATTGCAGATGTCTACGTATCGTAGCAATAGAGTTCTAATGCATCTTAAAACGCGATATCGCATCTCATTTCTATGTTTCATGGTAAGATATAATATGATTTGCGAAGTATCATGTATTCCTCGTCTACACTTCAAATGAATGTAAATGCAACACTTCCTTGCTAGGAAATAGCGTCTGCAGATGTCTAGGTATCGTAGCAATAGAGTTCTAATGCATCTTAAAACGCGATATCGCATCTCATTTCTATGTTTCATGGTAAGATATAATATGATTTGCGAAGTGTTATGTATTCCTCGTCTACACTTCAAGTGAATGTAAATGCGACACTTCTTTGCTAGGAAATAGCGTTTGCAAATGTCTACATATCGTAGCAATAGCTTTCTAATGCTTCTTAAAACGCGATATCGCATCTCATTTCTATGTTTCATGGTAAGATATAATATGATTTTCGAAGTGTCCTGTATTCCTCGTCTACACTTCAAATGAATGTAAATGCGACTCTTCCTTGCAAGGAAATAGCGTTTGCAGATGTCTACGTATCGAAGCAATAGAGTTCAAATGCTTCTTAATACGCGATATCGCATCTCATTTCTATTTTTCATGGTAAGATATGATATGATTTGCGAAGTATCATGTATTCCTCGTCTACACTTCAAATGAATGTAAATGCGACACTTCCTTGCAAGGATATAGCGTTTGCAGATGTTTACGTATCGAAGCAATAGGGTTCAAATGCTTCTTAAAACGAGATATTGCATCTCATATCTATGTTTCATGATAAGATATAATATTCATTGCGAAGTGTTATGCATTCCTCGTCTACGATTCAAATGAATGTAAATGCGACACTTCCTTGCAAGGAAATAGCGTTTGCAGATGTCTACGTATCGTAGCAATAGATTCTTATGATTCTTAAAACGCGATATTGCATCTCATTTCTATGTTTCATGGTAAGATATAATATGATTTGCGAAGTGTTATGTATTCCTCGACTACACTTCAAATGAATGTAAATGCGACACTTTTTTGCTAGGAAATAGCGTTTGCAAATGTCTACCTATCGTAGCAATAGAGTTCTAATGCTTCTTAAAGCGCGATATCGCATCTCATTTCTATGTTTCATGGTAAGATATAATATGATTTGCGAAGTGTTACGTATTCCTCGCCTACACTTCAAATGAATGTAAATGCGACACTTATTTGCTAGGAAATAGCGTTTGCAAATGTCTACCTATCGTAGCAATAGTTTTCTAATGCTTCTTAAAACGCGATATCGCATCTCATTTCTATGTTTCATGGTAAGATATAACATGATTTGCGAAGTGTTATGTATTCCTCGTCTACACTTCAAGTGAATGTGAATGCGATACATCCTCGCTAGGAAATAGCGTTTGCAGATGTCTACGTATCGTAGCAATAGAGTTCTTATGATTCTTAAAATGCGATATGGCATCCCATTTCTATGTTTCATGGTAAGATATAATATGATTTGCGAAGTGTTATGTATTCCTCGTCTACACTTCAAATGAATGTAAATGCGACACTTCCTTGCTAGGAAATAGCGTCTGCAGATGTCTAGGTATCGCAGCAATAGAGTTCTAATGCATCTTAAAACGCGATATCGCATCTCATTTCTATGTTTCATGGTAAGATATAATATGATTTGCGAAGTGTTATGTATTCCTCGTCTACACTTCAAATGAATGTAAATGCGACACTTCTTTGCTAGGAAAAAGCGTTTGCAAATGTCTACATATCGTAGCAATAGTGTTCTAATGCTTCTTAAAACGCGATATCGCATCTCATTTCTATGTTTCATGGTAAGATATAAAATGATTTGCGTAGTATCATGTATTCCTCGTCTACACTTCAAATGAATGTAAATGCGACACTTCCTTGCTAGGAAATAGCGATTGCAGATGTCTACGTATCGTAGCAATAGAGTTCATATGATTCTTAAAACGCGATATCGCATGTCATTTCTATGTTTCATGGTAAGATATAACATGATTTGCGAAGTGTTACGTATTCCTCGTCTACACTTCAAATGAATGTGAATGCGATACTTCCTCGCTAGGAAATAGCGTTTGCAGATGTCTACGTATCGTTAGCAATAGCTTTCTAATGCTTCTTAAAACGCGATATCGCATCTCATTTCTATGTTTCATGGTAAGATATAATATGATTTGCGAAGTGTCATGTATTCCTCGTCTACACCTCAAATGAATGTAAATGCGACACTTCCTTGCAAGGAAATAGCGTTTGCAGATGTCTACCTATCGTAGCAATAGAGTTCTTATGATTCTTAAAACGCGATATTGCATCTCATTTCTATGTTTCATGGTAAGATATAACATGATTTGCGAATTGTTATGTATTCCTCGTCTACACTTCAAATGAATGTGAATGCGACACTTCCTCGCTAGGAAATTGCGTTTGCAAATGTCTACCTATCGTAGCAATAGTGTTCTAATGCTTCTTAAAACGCGATATCGCATCTCATTTCTATGTTTCATGGTAAGATATAATATGATTTGCGAAGTATCATGTATTCCTCGTCTACACTTCAAATGAATGTAAATGCAACACTTCCTTGCTAGGAAATAGCGTCTGCAGATGTCTAGGTATCGTAGCAATAGAGTTCTAATGCATCTTAAAACGCGATATCGCATCTCATTTCTATGTTTCATGGTAAGATGTAATATGATTTGCGAAGTGTTATGTATTCCTCGTCTACACTTCAAATGAATGTAAATGCGACACTTCTTTGCTAGGAAATAGCGTTTGCAAATGTCTACCTATCGTAGCAATAGCTTTCTAATGCTTCTTAAAACGCGATATCGCATCTCATTTCTATGTTTCATGGTAAGATATAATATGATTTTCGAAGTGTCCTGTATTCCTCGTCTACACTTCAAATGAATGTAAATGCGACTCTTCCTTGCAAGGAAATAGCGTTTGCAGATGTCTACGTATCGAAGCAATAGAGTTCAAATGCTTCTTAATACGCGATATCGCATCTCATTTCTATTTTTCATGGTAAGATATGATATGATTTGCGAAGTATCATGTATTCCTCGTCTACACTTCAAATGAATGTAAATGCGACACTTCCTTGCAAGGATATAGCGTTTGCAGATGTTTACGTATCGAAGCAATAGAGTTCAAGTGCTTCTTAAAACGAGATATTGCATCTCATATCTATGTTTCATGATAAGATATAATATTCATTGCGAAGTGTTATGCATTCCTCGTCTACGATTCAAATGAATGTAAATGCGACACTTCCTTGCAAGGAAATAGCGTTTGCAGATGTCTACGTATCGTAGCAATAGATTCTTATGATTCTTAAAACGCGATATTGCATCTCATTTCTATGTTTCATGGTAAGATATAATATGATTTGCGAAGTGTTATGTATTCCTCGACTACACTTCAAATGAATGTAAATGCGACACTTTTTTGCTAGGAAATAGCGTTTGCAAATGTCTACCTATCGTAGCAATAGAGCTCTAATGCTTCTTAAAGCGCGATATCGCATCTCATTTCTATGTTTCATGGTAAGATATAATATGATTTGCGAAGTGTTATGTATTCCTCGCCTACACTTCAAATGAATGTAAATGCGACACTTATTTGCAAGGAAATAGCGTTTGCAGATTTCTATGTATCGTAGCAATAGAGTTCTTATGATTCTTAAAACGCAATATCGCATCTCATTTCTATGTTTCATGGTAAGATATAACATGATTTGCGAAGTGTTATGTATTCCTCGTCTACACTTCAAATGAATGTGAATGCGATACTTCCTCGCTAGGAAATTGCGTTTGCAGATGTCTACGTATCGTAGCAATAGCTTTCTAGTGCTTCTTAAAACGCGATATCGCATCTCATTTCTATGTTTTATGGTAAGATATAACATGATTTGCGAAGTGTTATGTATTCCTCGTCTACACTTCAAATGAATGTGAATGCGACACTTCCTTGCAAGGAAGTAGCGTTTGCAGATGTCTACGTATCGTAGCAATAGAGTTCATATGAGTCTTAAAACGCGATATCGCATCTCGTTTCTATGTTTCATGGTAAGATATAACATGATTTGCGAAGTGTTATGTATTCCTCGTCTACGATTCAAATGAATGTAAATGCGACACTTCCTCTCTAGGAAATAGCGTTTGCAGATGTCTTCGTATCGTAGCAATAGAGTTCTAATGCTTCTTAAAACGCGATATCGCATCTCATTTCTATGTTTCATGGTAAGATATAATATGATTTGCGAAGTGTTATGTATTCCTCGTCTACACTTCAAATGAATGTAAATGCGACACTTCTTTGCTAGGAAATAGCGTTTGCAAATGTCTACCTATCGTAGCAATAGCTTTCTAATGCTTCTTAAAACGCGATATCGCATCTCATTTCTATGTTTCATGGTAAGATATAATATGATTTGCGAAGTGTCCTGTATTCCTCGTCTACACTTCAAATGAATGTAAATGCGACTCTTCCTTGCAAGGAAATAGCGTTTGCAGATGTCTACGTATCGAAGCAATAGAGTTCAAATGCTTCTTAATACGCGATATCGCATCTCATTTCTATTTTTCATGGTAAGATATGATATGATTTGCGAAGTATCATGTATTCCTCGTCTACACTTCAAATGAATGTAAATGCGACACTTCCTTGCAAGGATATAGCGTTTGCAGATGTTTACGTATCGAAGCAATAGAGTTCAAATGATTCTTAAAACGAGATATTGCATCTCATATCTATGTTTCATGATAAGATATAATATTCATTGCGAAGTGTTATGCATTCCTCGTCTACGATTCAAATGAATGTAAATGCGACACTTCCTTGCAAGGAAATAGCGTTTGCAGATGTCTACGTATCGTAGCAATAGATTCTTATGATTCTTAAAACGCGATATTGCATCTCATTTCTATGTTTCATGGTAAGATATAATATGATTTGCGAAGTGTTATGTATTCCTCGACTACACTTCAAATGAATGTAAATGCGACACTTTTTTGCTAGGAAATAGCGTTTGCAAATGTCTACCTATCGTAGCAATAGAGCTCTTATGATTCTTAAAACGCAATATCGCATCTCATTTCTATGTTTCATGGTAAGATATAACATGATTTGCGAAGTGTTATGTATTCCTCGTCTACACTTCAAATGAATGTGAATGCGATACTTCCTCGCTAGGAAATTGCGTTTGCAGATGTCTACGTATCGTAGCAATAGCTTTCTAGTGCTTCTTAAAACGCGATATCGCATCTCATTTCTATGTTTTATGGTAAGATATAACATGATTTGCGAAGTGTTATGTATTCCTCGTCTACACTTCAAATGAATGTGAATGCGACACTTCCTTGCAAGGAAGTAGCGTTTGCAGATGTCTACGTATCGTAGCAATAGAGTTCATATGAGTCCTAAAACGCGATATCGCATCTCGTTTCTATGTTTCATGGTAAGATATAACATGATTTGCGAAGTGTTATATATTCCTCGTCTACGATTCAAATGAATGTAAATGCGACACTTCCTCTCTAGGAAATGGCGTTTGCAGATGTCTTCGTATCGTAGCAATAGAGTTCTAATGCTTCTTAAAACGCGATATCGCATCTCGTTTCTATGTTTCATGGTAAGATATAATATGATTTGCGAAGTGTTATGCATTCCTCGTCTACGATTCAAATGAATGTAAATGCGACACTTCCTTGCAAGGAAATAGCGTTTGCAGATGTCTACGTATCGTAGCGATAGAGTTCTTATGATTCTTAAATGGCGATATCGCATCTCATTTCTATGTTTCATGGTAAGGTATAATATGATATGCGAATTGTTATGTATTCCTCGTCTACACTTCAAATGAATGTAAATGTGACATTTCCTTGCAACGAAATAGCGTTTGCAGATGTCTACGTATCGTAGCAATAGATTTCTAATGCTTCTTAAAACGCGATATCGAATCTCATTTCTATGTTTCATGGTAAGATATAAAATGATTTGCGAAGTGTTATGTATTCCTCGACTACACCTCAAATGAATGTAAATGCGACACTTTTTTGCTAGGAAATAGCGTTTGCAAATGTCTACCTATCGTAGCAATAGTGTACTAATGCTTCTTAAAACGCGATATCGCATCTCATTTCTATGTTTCATGGTAAGATATAATATGATTTGCGAAGTGTCATGTATTCCTCGTCTACACCTCAAATGAATGTAAATGCGACACTTCCTTGCAAGGAAATAGCGTTTGCAGATGTCTTCGTATCGTAGCAATAGAGTTCTAATGCTTCTTAAAGCGCGATATCGCATCTCATTTCTATGTTTCATGGTAAGATATAATTTGATTTGCGAAGTGTTATGTATTCCTCGACTACACTTCAAATGAATGTAAATGCGACACTTTTTTGCTAGGAAATAGCGTTTGCAAATGTCTACCTATCGTAGCAATAGAGTTCTAGTGCTTCTTAAAGCGCGATATCGCATCTCATTTCTATGTTTCATGGTAAGATATAATATGATTTGCGAAGTGTTATGTATTCCTCGCCTACACTTCAAATGAATGTAAATGCGACACTTATTTGCAAGGAAATAGCGTTTGCAGATTTCTACGTATCGTAGTAATAGAGTTCTTATGATTCTTAAAACGCGAAATCGCATCTCATTTCTATGTTTCATGGTAAGATATAACATGATTTGCGAAGTGTTATGTATTCCTCGTCTACACTTCAAATGAATGTGAATGCGATACTTCCTCGCTAGGAAATTGCGTTTGCAGATGTCTACGTATCGTAGCAATAGCTTTCTAGTGCTTCTTAAAACGCGATATCGCATCTCATTTCTATGTTTTATGGTAAGATATAACATGATTTGCGAAGTGTTATGTATTCCTCGTCTACACTTCAAATGAATGTGAATGCGAAACTTCCTTGCAAGGAAGTAGCGTTTGCAGATGTCTACGTATCGTAGCAATAGAGTTCATATGAGTCTTAAAACGCGATATCGCATCTCGTTTCTATGTTTCATGGTAAGATATAACATGATTTGCGAAGTGTTATGTATTCCTCGTCTACGATTCAAATGAATGTAAATGCGACACTTCCTCTCTAGGAAATAGCGTTTGCAGATGTCTTCGTATCGTAGCAATAGAGTTCTAATGCTTCTTAAAACGCGATATCGCATCTCGTTTCTATGTTTCATGGTAAGATATAATATGATTTGCGAAGTGTTATGCATTCCTCGTCTACGATTCAAATGAATGTAAATGCGACACTTCCTTGCAAGGAAATAGCGTTTGCAGATGTCTACGTATCGTAGCGATAGAGTTCTTATGATTCTTAAAAGGCGATATCGCATCTCATTTCTATGTTTCATGGTAAGGTATAATATGATATGCGAATTGTTATGTATTCCTCGTCTACACTTCAAATGAATGTAAATGTGACATTTCCTTGCAACGAAATAGCGTTTGCAGATGTCTACGTATCGTAGCAATAGATTTCTAATGCTTCTTAAAACGCGATATCGAATCTCATTTCTATGTTTCATGGTAAGATATAAAATGATTTGCGAAGTGTTATGTATTCCTCGACTACACTTCAAATGAATGTAAATGCGACACTTTTTTGCTAGGAAATAGCGTTTGCAAATGTCTACCTATCGTAGCAATAGTGTTCTAATGCTTCTTAAAACGCGATATCGCATCTCATTTCTATGTTTCATGGTAAGATATAATATGATTTGCAAAGTATCATGTATTCCTCGTCTACACTTCAAATGAATGTAAATGCGACACTTCCTTGCTAGGAAATAGCGTCTGCAGATGTCTAGGTATCGTAGCAATAGAGTTCTAATGCATCTTAAAACGCGATATCGCATCTCATTTCTATGTTTCATGGTAAGATATAATATGATTTGCGAAGTGTTATGTATTCCTCGTCTACACTTCAAATGAATGTAAATGCGACACTTCCTTGCAAGGATATAGCGTTTGCAGATGTTTACGTATCGAAGCAATAGAGTTCAAATGCTTCTTAAAACGAGATATTGCATTTCATATCTATGTTTCATGATAAGATATAATATTCATTGCGAAGTGTTATGCATTCCTCGTCTACGATTCAAATGAATGTAAATGCGACACTTCCTTGCAAGGAAATAGCGTTTGCAGATGTCTACGTATCGTAGCAATAGATTCTTATGATTCTTAAAACGCGATATTGCATCTCATTTCTATGTTTCATGGTAAGATATAATATGATATGCGAAGTGTTATGTATTCCTCGTCTACACTTCAAATGAATGTGAATGCGACACTTCCTCGCTAGGAAATAGCGTTTGCAGATGTCTACATATCGTAGTGTCACGTCCGGCGAAAGAATTTTTCGTTTATCCGGAGGCTTCACGACACGAGCCTATTTATACGGTTTTCGGTCCGCGGGAGCGCGTTACGACCGGGTCCGATATTTTTGGCTTACGCGACGCGGTAAAAACACTCGCGATATGATGGAAAAGCCTTACCTTTCGCTGGCTTCAGTCTCGATACGCAGGTAGAATGTGCGTCGGGTGTCGTTGGTAGGTATCGATGCAGCGATCGGTCGGTTGATGTTGACGGTGACTTTGATTAACTTCCAGCAAAACGGGAAACAGCGGTCTGGATGCAGAGTAGATTCAGCGGAGACTGTGGATATTGCAGAGACGTTGGCTGCAGAGGCAGGCGAATCGGCGTTGATCGGCGTTTCGGAAAACTGTGACTGAACCGGAACGATGACGACAGGTTGCTGCGGTACGAGGACTCGGGGTGTATCTCCCAGGTATTCACGAACAAGTGAACGTATAAAATTCTTACGACCCGCGCGTCGTGTTCTTCGCGAACCGGATCCACGTTTCATTCACCCAGTTTTTCTGTACTTTCAGGCAATGTTCAGAAGGATAAGCGGCGGTCCGCTCTATCGCAACGTCGCAAAGCTGAGTTCTATACTCCTTCAAGGTGAACAAACGCAATCCAGTTGTTGGAAGGAACACGTCGTAGAATTCGTAGTTTAAGAATAATGTTTTAACGTAAGAACTAGTATATTATGTTTTGATTTAGTAATTATTGGAATAGGAACTAGTAGAACTGGTAAAAGAACTTGTAGATTGGAATTAGTAACTAAAGTAAAATACATTCTAAGTTAAAGTGTACAAAAGTGAAATTATTCTAAGTTAGAACTAGTAAAATGGAAATAGCAACGCGTAGCCTAGACCCCACATTGAGGCGGCTTGAGATGGAAGATCGATGTTAACTCTAGAAGCCCGAGGACTCGAATGTGTCTCTCGAGGCGCGTCTGGGACCTCCTCGGTTCGCGAGGCGCTACGGTCGCAGGCGCTCGTGGTAGGGAGCGCGCGGTCCAGCGAGTGGGAACTCGCGGCTCGTGGTGGGGCTAGCGGCTCGTGCCGATAGCCTGGGCGCATCTAGCGTCTAATCTTAAGAATAAGGACTTAGAATTACATGTGTGTTGTGGTGTGTTACAATTCGTGTCGAGTACTTATATCTATGAGTATTATAGGCTTATTCTAAAAATAGTACGTAGGTTCAGGCAACGTAGATTCCCTGAACTGGAAAAGTCCCCATTGCGGCGACGGACTGCGGCTTCTTCTCTCTGTTGGGGGGGATTCCTGATGAGAGGGCGATAGGGTTGCTCGTAGGTGCGAGCGAGACAGCGGTCCTTGCAGGTACGACTGAGTGCGTGCGGTCGTGCGCGCGCGAACTCTGCTGGTTGCCGATACTTCAGGCGAGTATTGCAGCTTGCCTGTGTCCAGCGGTCGATGCTGGAGGTTACGAGGATGCTGACGTATGTAATGGGTGGCAGGCGCTACGCCTGACGTCCCACCTCCCCCCATTGAAAAAGAATTTCGGCGATGCCGAAATCTCTGGACTGAGGATGTGCGGGTTGCCAATTGCGGGTGGATTATTTCTTTTCCCTGGCTCTTATTCTTTTCTCGGCTTTGTAGATGTAGTGGGTGCAACATATGCTGCGGATTCTGCGGATGCTGCGGATGCTGCGGATGCGGTGGATTCTGGTGTCGTTGTGTTTGCTGCGGATGCTGTGCGTTCTGCGGGCTCTGCCTGTGTTGCGGATGCTGTAGATGCTGCTGACTCTGCGTGTTCAGCGGACGCTGCGGATGCTGTGGATTCTGCGGTGATGTTGTGCTGGCCATGTCTTGTGTTGCTACACTAGTGGTCCTTGTCACACTTTCCACTATGTTTTTGGGGTTTTCTATTACACTTTGTTCATCGTGGTATTCAGTTTTTGAATTGGGGGTGCACTGGACACTGGCACTAGATTTATCATTCTTGCATACATTCGCTCTTACATTAGATGCTTGGAATCGTTTACATAATTTTAATTTGTTTGTATGTACAACCTTATGCCTACCCTTAACATTAATTTTCGCATTATGATTATCCAGAATTTCCAATATTTTATATGGTCCGGTGTATTGTGATTGAAATTTGTGTTGTAATGGTTCGCGGAGTAGGTACATCCATTGACCTACTTGGAATTTCTGGACATTGAGTTTCCTATCATAATAATGTTTAGAACGGACTTTCGCTCCATCTAAATTCTGTTTCGCGAGTTCTTGCGAAGTTCGGATTCTGTCGCTAAGTTCATCCAGATATTTAGCGTAAGATTCATTTTCGGAAGTGTCATGAAATGGAATTGATGAAGGGGGCCTGGCGACTTTACCGTATACGAGCTCGTACGGTGTATAACGCGTACCCTCGTGCGTGCTCGTATTATATGAGAACATTGCGAAAGGGAGCCACTTCTCCCAGTTGTTACGATTGCCAATAAAATGTTTTAAATATTCCGCGAGTACATGGTGCGACCTTTCTACGGAACCATTAGTTTGTGGATGAAAAGCTGTGGTTTTGAATTGTTGAATTTTGAAACGTTTTGCTATTGTTTTCATAAGTGAATTGATAAAATTAGATCCTTGATCTGTAAGAATACCTTTGGGACATCCAAATTGGCAGATGAAATGCGTAATGAAGGCGTCGGCGATGTCTACTGCTGTAGTGCGTTTTAAGGGAACGGCTAAGGAATACTTGGTTAATAGGCATTGAATGGTTAGGATGTTAGTGAATTCGTCTGGTGTCGGTGGTAAAGGACCCATGACGTCCATAGAAATTTTTTCAAAGGCGGTGCCCGGAGTGTCTGTGAGTGTAAGTGGTTGACGCGTCTTAACCCGTGTTAGTTTTTGTTTCTGGCATTGGTCACAGTTATCGATATATGTTTGTATTTCTGATTTCATATTTGGCCAAAAGTGTCTCTCGCGGATTCTTGAATACGTTTTATTGATGCCTTTGTGACCTCCGAGTGGTGTGTCATGGTTTTCGCGTATTATATCGGTTCTACGTTCTGGTGGTGGAATTTGGATTAGCCCTTGGCAAATGGTTATTTGTACGTTTGTTTCGAAGAAAAGATCTAACAGAATTCTTTTAATTTGAGCGAAAGTTACGGTGTCTATGTATGTTTGTCTAATGCTAAATGTTTGAAGTTGTAGTTCGGTTACTACGTCATACAATGATCTTAGAGATTCTATAAGTATTTCATTATCGATAGCTTTTCTCTCGTGTTCGGTGACTGGAAGCGCGATTTGGAAGTAACCACTGTCAGAGTTTACTTTGGCCCTTCCTAATGTAATATGTTCTTTATGTTGGAAAAATTTTCCTGCTTTTTGCAATTCGAGGGCGCCTCTATCGAGTGGGCGGCCACCTTTTGTTATAAAAATTACTTGGTTATCGCGACGTGCAGCTATTGAATCTCTAGTTGTTACGAACAGTGGTCGTTGTCGTCTGGTCAAGTCGGTATCAGCGGTCGGCAATTCGGTGGATGGTGTCGGTAATGAAGGGTTCTCTTGTTCTGTCGGTGGATAAGGAGTATTAAGGCTTTCGGAAGAGGATGCTGGCGTTGGCGGTGGAGCGGTCGGAATTGAAATTGTAGAGGGACGACGGATGTCGAAAAGATCGTCCTCGGAATCAGTGGGATTAGTAACAGGTTGTACAGCTACTGGATTACGAGACAACGCGTCAGCATTCATGTTGATTTTACCTGGCTTGTAGATTATTTCATACTCGTATTCTGCCAATTTGAGTCGCCAGCGGATTAACATACTCGAAGGGTCTTTTACTGAATTCATCCAAACTAGTGGCCTGTGGTCGGTAACTAGTTTGAATGTTTTTCCATAAATATACGGTCTAAAGAAATGTACTGCATATATGATCGCCAAGCATTCCTTTTCAATAGTCGAATAATTTTTTTCGTCGAATATTGGGACGCTTTCGAGGGCTTCGCGGAAAGACAGTTTATCTGAATGCGGTGTTAGAGTATCGGATACGGAGGGTACAAATGTCTGAGTACGTGGTGTGCCAAAAGAAATCGCCTCAGCGTTGGTCGACTGGTTAGCGCGCAGTGAATCTAGTTCTTGCCGTAATATTTCCATCTGATGCGTCAAACTTATAATCGTCTGTTCTTTGTCTTTATTCGCAGAAGTTGAAGCTATCGGATTTGTAGGAACGGCGGCGGCGTCTGTAGTGGGCGCGTCATGGAATTCTAGGACTTGGCGGTGTTCGGTTTCATTGGCGGTGTCTTTTTGCAATTGGAGACGCGTGCGTTTAACTGGCGTGCGCGTAGCCATGGCTGTTCGCGTACCCTAACAGTCGAATTAAAGCAAGGTAAGCGCGACAATCCCACCGCTGTCACCAAAAGTTATGTCACGTCCGGCGAAAGAATTTTTCGTTTATCCGGAGGCTTCACGACACGAGCCTATTTATACGGTTTTCGGTCCGCGGGAGCGCGTTACGACCGGGTCCGATATTTTTGGCTTACGCGACGCGGTAAAAACACTCGCGATATGATGGAAAAGCCTTACCTTTCGCTGGCTTCAGTCTCGATACGCAGGTAGAATGTGCGTCGGGGGTCGTTGGTAGGTATCGATGCAGCGATCGGTCGGTTGATGTTGACGGTGACTTTGATTAACTTCCAGCAAAACGGGAAACAGCGGTCTGGATGCAGAGTAGATTCAGCGGAGACTGTGGATATTGCAGAGACGTTGGCTGCAGAGGCAGGCGAATCGGCGTTGATCGGCGTTTCGGAAAACTGTGACTGAACCGGAACGATGACGACAGGTTGCTGCGGTACGAGGACTCGGGGTGTATCTCCCAGGTATTCACGAACAAGTGAACGTATAAAATTCTTACGACCCGCGCGTCGTGTTCTTCGCGAACCGGATCCACGTTTCATTCACCCAGTTTTTTCTGTACTTTCAGGCAATGTTCAGAAGGATAAGCGGCGGTCCGCTCTATCGCAACGTCGCAAAGCTGAGTTCTATACTCCTTCAAGGTGAACAAACGCAATCCAGTTGTTGGAAGGAACACGTCGTAGAATTCGTAGTTTAAGAATAATGTTTTTAACGTAAGAACTAGTATATTATGTTTTGATTTAGTAATTATTGGAATAGGAACTAGTAGAACTGGTAAAAGAACTTGTAGATTGGAATTAGTAACTAAAGTAAAATACATTCTAAGTTAAAGTGTACAAAAGTGAAATTATTCTAAGTTAGAACTAGTAAAATGGAAATAGCAACGCGTAGCCTAGACCCCACATTGAGGCGGCTTGAGATGGAAGATCGATGTTAACTCTAGAAGCCCGAGGACTCGAATGTGTCTCTCGAGGCGCGTCTGGGACCTCCTCGGTTCGCGAGGCGCTACGGTCGCAGGCGCTCGTGGTAGGGAGCGCGCGGTCCAGCGAGTGGGAACTCGCGGCTCGTGGTGGGGCTAGCGGCTCGTGCCGATAGCCTGGGCGCATCTAGCGTCTAATCTTAAGAATAAGGACTTAGAATTACATGTGTGTTGTGGTGTGTTACAATTCGTGTCGAGTACTTATATCTATGAGTATTATAGGCTTATTCTAAAAATAGTACGTAGGTTCAGGCAACGTAGATTCCCTGAACTGGAAAAGTCCCCATTGCGGCGACGGACTGCGGCTTCTTCTCTCTGTTGGGGGGGATTCCTGATGAGAGGGCGATAGGGTTGCTCGTAGGTGCGAGCGAGACAGCGGTCCTTGCAGGTACGACTGAGTGCGTGCGGTCGTGCGCGCGCGAACTCTGCTGGTTGCCGATACTTCAGGCGAGTATTGCAGCTTGCCTGTGTCCAGCGGTCGATGCTGGAGGTTACGAGGATGCTGACGTATGTAATGGGTGGCAGGCGCTACGCCTGACGTCACAGTAGCAATAGGGCTCTAATGCTTCTTAAAACGTGATATCGCATCTCATTTCTATGTTTCATGGTAAGGTATAATATGATTTGCGAAGTATCATGTATTCCTCGTCTACACTTCAAATGAATGTAAATGCGACACATCCTTGCTCGGAAATAGCGTCTGCAGATGTCTAGGTATCGTAGCAATAGAGTTCTAATGCTTCTTAAAACGCGATATCGCATCTCATTTCTATGTTTCATGGTAAGATATAATCTGATTTGCGAAGAGTTATGTATTACGCGTCTACACTTCAAATAAATGTAAATGCGACACTTCTTTGCTAGGAAATAGCGTTTGCAAATGTCTACCTATCGTAGCAATAGTGTTCTAATGCTTCTTAAAACGCGATATCGCATCTCATTCCTATGTTTCATGGTAAGATATAACATGATTTGCGAAGTATCATGTATTCCTCGTCTACACTTCAAATGAATGTAAATGCGACACTTCCTTGCTAGGAAATAGCGATTGCAGATGTCTACGTATCGTAGCAATAGAGTTCATATGATCCTTAAAACGCGATATCGCATCTCATTTCTATGTTTCATGGTAAGATATAACATGATTTGCGAAGTATCATGTATTCCTCGTCTACACTTCAAATGAATGTAAATGCGACACTTCCTTGCTAGGAAATAGCGTTTGCAAATGTCTACCTATCGTAGCAATAGTGTTCTAATGCTCCTTAAAACGCGATATCGCATCTCATTTCTATGTTTCATGGTAAGATATAATATGATTTGCGAAGTATCATGTATTCCTCGTCTACACTTCAAATGAATGTAAATGCGACACTTCCTTGCTAGGAAATAGCGTCTGCAGATGTCTAGGTATCGTAGCAATAGAGTTCTAATGCATCTTAAAACGCGATATCGCATCTCATTTCTATGTTTCATGGTAAGATATAATATGATTTTCGAAGTGTCCTGTATTCCTCGTCTACACTTCAAATGAATGTAAATGCGACACTTCCTTGCAAGGATATAGCGTTTGCAGATGTCTACGTATCGAAGCAATAGAGTTCAAATGCTTCTTAAAACGAGATATTGCATCTCATATCTATGTTTCATGATAAGATATAATATTCATTGCGAAGTGTTATGCATTCCTCGTCTACGATTCAAATGAATGTAAATGCGACACTTCCTTGCAAGGAAATAGCGTTTGCAGATGTCTACGTATCGTAGCAATAGAGTTCTTATGATTCTTAAAACGCGATATTGCATCTCATTTCTATGTTGCATGGTAAGATATAATATGATTTGCGAAGAGTTATGTATTCCTCGTCTACACTTCAAATAAATGTAAATGCGACACTTCTTTGCTAGGAAATAGCGTTTGCAAATGTCTACCTATCGTAGCAATAGTGTTCTAATGCTTCTTAAAACG